>NC_091285.1:21112598-21177598 GCF_032444005.1 Ranitomeya imitator | reverse complement strand
AAGTAAACGGGCTCGGATTCAGAACCTTCCTGTTTTAGTTCGCCGGACGATGGACGATTGTTGCTGACTGACTGCGCAGAAAAAAAAAAAAACAGAAGAAGAAAAGAAGAAAGAAGAAAAGCTTACAGGCGTTTGGATGGAAACCAATGTCTGCATTCGACAAGATGACCTTGGGGCGCTGCCATTAACTGTTCTCTGGCTATAACCCGGGGAGCTGTGCTGCGACCCGACCAACCGTATGCCACTCACTGCCGGTGACCCCCTCCCTGCATGCAAGGGGTTAACTGAGCAAACCGGCCGCGGGTAGGGGGAACATACCCCCCATGATTGTATTTATTAATACAATAATATTACAAGGTTATATATGGATGGATTTATATATTCATCAGCAATAGTCACAGAATAAGAGGGAGATGTTATTAGATTGTTAGATCCTTTATACACTGTCTCATCTATTATCTATCTATCTATTATCTATCTATTATCTATCTATCATCTATCTATTATCTATCTATCTATTATCTATCTATTATCTATCTATCTATTATCTATCTATTATCTATCTATCATCTATCTATTATCTATCATCTATCTATTATCTATCTATTATCTATCTATTATATATCTATCATCTATCTATTATCTATCTATTATCTATCTATTTTCGATCTATCATCTATCTATCATCAATTTATTATCTATTATCTGTCCATAATCTATTATCCATCTATCTATCTATTATATATCTATTATCCATCTATTATCCATATATCTATTATCTATTTTCTGTTTCAATAGATTTTTATTTATTTTTTTTAAAAAAGAAAAGACAAACTTTTTTTTAACAACAGTAACAACGTGGCATATCCCTTCTATCTATTATATATCTATCCATTACCTACCTATTATCTAACTATTATCTATCTATTATCTATCTATTATTTGTCTATCATCTATCTATTATCTATTATCTAGGTAGAGCCTTACGTTAAGAGATTAGCGTGGATCCCACTCGGTGACTACAACTGATCACCAGAATGGGGGACTTGTGTACCCCTTTCTCCAATGGAGGCGAGACCACTCCCAGGAGGAGTTGAAAGGAGCATCTGGTCGCGCATGCGTGGTTCTGTTCTATACTTATTGCACTTAAGAGAGCGCTTTGAATTTCTAGATTAGTGTAGGTCCCTCCATTGTATCACCAGTAGTAGTAGTGTACCCGTCTCCCATGGTAGCAAGACCACACCCAGGAGGAGTTGGAAGGAGCAGCTTGTCGTGCAGGTAGCGTGCCGCTCAGTTCTAAGCCTGTGGCACTGGAGAGCACTCTTTAAATTACTAGATTGGTGTAAATCTCCCCCCTGATTGCCAGGATGGGGGACTTGGATCCTATTTTCTCCTGTGGTGGCAAGAACGCAGCCAAGAGGAGTAGAATGGAGAAGCAGCTGGTCATGCATGCACCATGCCATTCCATTTTAAGACTATGCCAACTAATATAGCTCCTCGAATTCCAACATTGATGCGTCTCCCGCGCCAGTAACGTCAACAGATCGACAAAATGGGAGACCTGTGTCCTCCATTCTACGATGGTTGGCAAGACACAGCCAAGAAAACTTATATAAAACAGCAGGTTGCGCATGCGCCATGCCATTCAACTCCAAGTCTCCATGGCTGCAAGACCATGATCAATGGTTCACCAGAATGGGGAACCTATGTACTCCCTTTTCATGTAGTGGCAAGACCGCACCCAGCAGGAGCTGAACAGAGCAGCTGGTTGCACATGCATGGTGCCGTTCTTTTCTTAGCCTATGGCACTAAAGACAGTGCATTTAATTGCTATATTGGTGTGGATCCCACGACTGAGACACCAGTGGATCCCCAGAATTGGGAACTTATGTCCCCCTTTTTCTTGTGGAGGCAAGACCCAAACCTAGGAGGAGTTCAATACAGCTCCTTGTTGGGCATGCACCGTGCCATTCTATTCTAAGCCTATGGCACTGGAAAGAGAGCATTTAATTGCTATATTGGTGTGGATCACAAGAATGGAGAACTTATGTGCCCCTTTTTTGGGGGTCTAGTGCAGCTTGTTGCGCATGCGCCATGCCATTCTATTCTAAGCCTATGGCACTGGAAAGAGAGCATTTAATTGCTATATTGGTGTGGATCACAAGAATGGAGAACTTATGTGCCCCTTTTTTGGGGGTCTAGTGCAGCTTGTTGCGCATGCGCCATGCCATTCTATTCTAAGCCTATGGCACTGGAAAGAGAGCATTTAATTGCTATATTGGTGTGGATCACAAGAATGGAGAACTTATGTGCCCCTTTTTTGGGGGTCTAGTGCAGCTTGTTGCGCATGCGCCATGCCGTTGTATTCTAAGCCTATGGCACTGGAAAGAGTGCATTAAATTGCTATATAGGCGTGGATCCCACCAGTGGATCACCAGAATGGAGAACTTATGTCTCCTTTTTTGTGGTGGCAAGACTCCACCCATGAGGAGCTGAATAGTGCCGCTTGTTGCGCATGCGCGTGTCGTTCTATTCTAAGCTCATGGCACTTAAGCGCTTGGTTAGTGCAGCGCTAGAATATACCATCATGTGTTCAGAAAGGGTCCTTTTTAACCCCACGATCCCGAGAATGAAATTTAACCTGGCTAACGGGCTTTGCCGGAACTGGAGCCATCCCTATTCCCATGCGGCCATGTTGTAATTCCTTGCATGACGGGTGAAGAGGAGCACATCTGATTAAAATGGAGCCAATCCAGGATGTACGCCCTTGATTACTCCCAGAGCGTTCTCCCATGGAATCGCTGTTGTCTAATTTCCCAATAGGGTAATATACAGTCCCCCATATATAGATTTATATACTTTCCCTGACATATTCCCCTACAAAGATGCCGCACAAAGTATTCGGAGCGTGCTGTCGTGAGCGAAGGGTGTGGGGTTGGTATTCCTGAAACAAAGACACCCCTCGGAGCCTGGTTTTAGGCTCTCGCTCTCCCTACAGCTGCTGGAAGGTGCGTGCAAGATTTATGGAATTCTATAAATACATTCTGAAAAAAAAAAAAGATTTAGTGTTCTTTGAGGCTGAGCTCGCTGGAGGCACTTGTCAGTGAAAATGAGACACAGGAGCCGTTGGACTCGAAATTAACTCGCTGGAGAAAAATTGCACAGCTTGCTAGGCAAACAGCTCGCACCGATACGGCAAAAAGTTTGCCCCTTGGGAAAACTTGGGAGAACGCTTTCCCCCCTCTCCGCGGTTGCTTCTGTTCTGCAGTCTCCACCGATAGCTGCGGACTTAATAAAACGCGATGACGCCTTCTGTTTAATGACACTTGGCAGGATTTCTCCTCGTCTTATGTAACGCGTCGTCCTCATGACTGACTAGGAATGACATCACGACCGGTCCGGAGGGTTGGGGACAAAAAAAATGAAGAACGTGGAGGGCGGGAGGGGGGTTACAAAAGAAGGAACCTAAAGAAACAGCCCAGGTAGTAGATTAGTCAAATTAGCCTCCGTCAGAGAAGATCTTAGCGTCTTGTGCCTTTTCAGCCGGAGCGTTTTCCCATTAAATGACTGGGAAGGAGGGGACGTGACAAGCCACTTTACTCCTCTCCGCGCTCGGAGGATGTTGGGTAACTGGAAAATCTGCATGGCAACAAATCTGATTCGAGGAGCCGGCAGAACACACGAGAAGTCATTTCTGGCCATTTAAAGGGGGATCTTCCTTTTTTTTTTGATAAGCAGCATGGATTTCTCCTTTGGAGGATGTAAATTAGCGGAGGAGAAAAGTTGGAAAAGTTGATGGATATCGTAGCGGTAGAGTTTATTAGCACTGTTAGTGCAATTATTTTCGATCTGTCGTATTCATGCAGATGCTTCCTTGCTTCGGCGATTTCACAATCGAATTTCTTTACTCATAGGTCCAGAAGAAGACCTTCTTCCTCCTGTGGATGAAATCTGGAATATCTGGGACCTCGAAAGAACCAAACCCTCGGAGATCTGAGTCAGGTCAGTAGATCGGCCTCATTGTACATTTTCATTACATGGAAAAAAAAACACAAAAATGTGAGGATAATGGTAGATCCGCGTAACGTTTTGATCTGTCAAATTTCATTATACAATTTACATACTATCTTAAACCTGATGAGGCTGGTATACTTACTTTGAAAAAAAAAATCAATTTCTAATATTATTATTTTTCTTGACTAGTAATAAAATGAGCCAGACTTATTTCACAAATCAAGACTACACAACCAATTCCTAGATGGATTTTCAAAGTAAGTACACCAGCCTCACCAGGTCTAACATTTTTTTTTTTTTTTTTTTTTTTTTTTACGGCATGCAATTGTAATTGGGCCTGGGTATGTAGCCTAGGGGAACCCAAAAGGGGGCCTATAAGAAAAGACCCCCCGATAGTTGGGGGCTCCTGAGCTTCAAGTTACTCCATTGGAGTCTGTACTCAAGGACTCTGATCATCTCTGACCTTCCAGGACCACTGGTTTAAGAAGTTTTCAGGACTTTTCGGTGGATACTGGAGATTTGAGGAGTCTAGGAGGCCTTCCTTTTCTGTCTGCCTCCCAGATTCCGTGAAAAGTTGACAAGGTTTTTTTGCATTTTAAGCCCTGCCCCTCTCCCACCAAAAAAAACCCCACCTCCTCCATGCGGATGAGATTAACCCCTCCATGCGGATTTAATATGTCCTGCCCCTTTCTGTCTGACTCATTATGTCTGACACAGAATTAATTCTGGGGGGGGAACAAAAATTAGGTTTAATCCACATAAAGTTTTTTTCATGTGTATTTTGGAGCAGATTCTGCTCCAAAATCCACATCGTGAAATGCTTCAAATCCTCTTTGAACACCCTTCGATGTGGATTTTTGAAGGTGCGTCATTTCAAAATCCTTGTAGAAAAAAACAAACAAATATTTTCTGAATGTAGATTTTGGAGGGGATTCCAAAATCCACATGAAAAACCTCTTCAAATATTTTCTGATAGAAAAACTGAAAAAAAAAATAAATACAAAAAAAAAAACCCTCCGTAAACAAAATCCATATCAAAACGCTTAACTTTTGAAAGCTTTTTTTTTTTTTACATGCCAGAAAAATCCACTTTAAAATAAAAACTCTCCATGACAATGTTCCCTTAAAGGGGTATTCTGGTTTACACTTTTCCACTGGTTAGGCGTTAAGTCTTAAATTGGTGTGGGGCCAAATATTGGGACAGTCAGGGCCCGATCTGTGCGAAAGACTCTGAATGTGAGAAAACGGAGCATAGACTCTGAATGGAACAAAATGGCGCGTGAGCTTCTACTGGTGGCCGGAGACACAAATCCCTAATTCTGGCTCACTTCCCCCAATATCCCAATGGTCGTAACACCCCTTTAAATGGGTTCAGAGTCTTTTTTATATAGATTTTATAAGTTTTTGCTGAGTAGTTTTAATAGTGATACTTTGACAAGGTTTCCACGGACTGGATTTTTCCCTGACACCTGGGAACCCTCATTGATCCGGCAACTTAATCTATTCCCATTGAAGTCTAGTCCATGAAATATGTGAAGCTGTTTGCTCTGCACTCCTGCCTTTACTATCTCTCCTATCACTGCAAATCCCAATACTTCTCCACCCGTGTAGATCCCTTCTCCCTTTGATCACTCGCGGGCATAAAATCTATTTACCATCTTGACGGCTTATGAAGCAGACACAAGAGTATGTCTGAAGAGCGTGATCTCTGCTAAGATGTCTGACTAAAGAGTCCCAGACTGCTGCTCGCATTTAAAAAAACAAAGTGGCTGATTATGTCTGGAAACAGCGCCACTCTTGTCCGTAGGCCATGTCTGGTATTGCAGCTCAGCCCTATTTACGTTAATGCAGCTTAGCTTCAATACAGAACACAAGTTATGGGCAAGGGTGGTGCTGTTTTTTTGGAAGACAGCAGCACATAAACCCTTTAAAAGGGCAAAATATGAAATTTACTTCCAAGTTTTATGTGTCAGATTAGCACATCATTGTATTCCACGTCAAATACAGATTCTGGAACAGTTTTTCTTATCACTCTACGTGGTACCATTCCTTTTGAAAGTGTAATAAAAAAAATGACAACTGGATGTTACCATTTGGGGGCGTGTCTCTGCTCAGTCTGACACTGTCCAATCGGTGCGGACGTTCTAACAGTGTGCAGGGACACACCCCTCTCAGACAAGGGGGAATAGTAAAGCCCAGTCCATTTATTCATAAACTTCCAGGAGAAATAAAAGAGGAATGGAACAACGCAGAGATGTGAGGAAAGATGATTAAGAATTGTTATTTTATGGGAAATATGAATCTATAATAAAAAAGATAAGTCAGGAGAAGTGAATGATCCCCTTTAAGGGCAATTCTGAGAAGATACTTAGAATAAATTATGGTGGTGTTACTCTTAACATCGAGGAAAAGTCGGGAGGCACTCATTCTCATCCCACCGATTTTAAAGGGAGTAGGTCAGCACAAAATAAGTGCTCAAACCAAGCACCGTACCTTGTATGGGGCATAGTCCATAGTGGAGTGACGGATTTGGATGCCAGAGGTAGAGATTTTTAGAAGGGCTACAAACCCTACAAGGTGCTGAGCTTGGATTGAACATTCAGACTCCTTCTAATCCAATGGGTATGGAAAGAGATTTAGGATCCGATAACTTTCCACCTCCTGTATCTATAACTCAAGCCTGAGCTTGTCATCATTGGAATAAATGCAATAAGGCACCGGTTCTCGAACCTTGGATGCAAGTCAACCCGGTGGGTCACCAGGAGGTTACCTTGTCTGCTGGTCTTCAGAATCCCTATTCAATGGTAGCAGAACTGCCAGCAGCCTTGAAATTCTAGTCTGGTTAATACGGGTTCCCGATATATACGTCCACCTGTTGCCCTCGCTGCTTGCACAGAGCCCCCGTTTCCCCTTTTAAACAGTTTGCGTACCAGTCTACATTCCTCCTTGTCTACAGTTGGTCATGCTTAGTACATTATATGTGATACATGCAAAGAATGCGGCAGGCAGAGGCTGGAACTGCTGTGCCAGATGGCAAGTGCCGGCCAGTGGCTTGACAGGCCATGATAAACGAGTCACTGGAAATCCCAGACTCATTGCAGAGAGGTGGACTGTTTTTATGATACAGCTTTTTACTGCCTTCTCCGTGTATAAATAGCAGTAGCTGTCGAGTAGATAAGGGTGTTGGGTGACAGACACTGAGCGTTTTTTTTTTGCTCCAGACCGAGCTTCGAAAGCCCTTCGTCAGCATGTGTCGGCAGACGTACACCACCAAAGTTGACACGAAGCAGGAGGTGTCCATGGTTTCATGTGTCCTTTCATCAAATTCAGCAGAAATGGAGATTCAGGAGATTGAGCAAAATTTTGTCCAGTTTGGTCTTCTCCTCTTGGAGCCCAAGCCAAGGTCTATAAATGTTCCTCTTCTCCTCTAGTAGAGTAACTCTTGCCTTCTTGATCGCGATCCTCTGACCACTCTCATCGGCAGGGCACCATATCGACCTTTTCCATTTTGTCTACAACTCAGTCAAAAGTATTACGCGTACCAGGACATCATCCATTCTAAAGTCAAAGACACATTTCTCCTCAAATCTTTTTGAACCCCCGATCATACCTAAAGGAGCACTCGGTGACCTCCATGGTATGCCATACAACAGCATTTCTATCTAGAAGTCTTGGACCTGGTTGGTGCATCCCAAGAAGATGGCAAGAGCTGAAACTTTTACAGTAGGGATGGGAAAGAAGTTTGTGTTCTCTTGTAAGAGAACATTTTTAAGACTTACCCTTTGGATTAAGACTTGGGGTTCACTGTCAAAAGAGATAGCACCTGAGGCTTCGAGAATGAGAAGCCAAGATCCGAGTAGCCTGATCTTTGTTCAGCGTGAACGGTGAAAACCTAAGCAAAGGTCTTCTCCTTAGCAAGGGCTAAATATCTCCAAAGACTAGGGGAAGACGTAAAGGGTCAACATTGATGAGCTTTCCCTATTTCAGATTGGTGGTGATGACACATTCTGTTCAGGCAGCATAGATACTCCTTCCTTTGATACAGATCAGATACAGCTCCGTATCTTTAGTAGCTTCTGTTCCCAGTATGGAGGATCAGTCCTACTGATCTGTTACTGAAAGGCAAAATTGGCAAATATTAGCCTTAACCATAACCACTGACTTTTGGGCATACAGTAGTTGACCAAAACTCGACTTTTTTTGTGTTCCGTCAATTTTTATAACCTTTTCCACAAGATGGGAAACTGGTGGACGAGCTAACAAACCACTCGCGTATGGACCAGCAGCGGTGGAAGGGGGCGTTTTTGATTTTTGCTTTGGGGCCCGGTCTCCCTTTGTCCGCAGTTCGTGATCCTATCTTGTCGGGCTATGATAACACATGTCTCTGTGAACGTTCTCTGTATATTATGAAGGTAATTGGATCTTCCCGGTGTCCGGTACATTACACCCATGGCCAGTTCATTGTTATGCCCCAGTGTACAATCTCCAGATCCCTACAACAGGTGCCTCCTGCACGGACATGCTAATTGGCGGGTCGTAAAGCATAAGCGTAACCTGTCACACGTTCACCTGTTAAAACAGCTATTTAGAATTGGTCACTAATCCCCTTTCTGGGGTCAATTTACTCTTTCTGCACACTCTGCCTCCATCTGTAAGCTGAAGAGCCCATTCTAAGGCCTGAGTTCTAGGAACTGGATGGTCACCGGGGGTTCTCGGGGGTTAAGAGTCTTTAGTTTCATGCTAAAATGGAATTGTTAATCCGGCTATCGTTCTGACGAGAAACTTGATCGGTAAAAGGTCAGACTCCCCCCCCCCCCCATATTCCTGAGAAAACACTTATAAAGAGGAACCATCCAAACGTGGAGTTACAGAGTCCACCACAAACCTCACACGCCACTGAGATTTATCATGAAGAACGCTTCCTCCTGACCTTAGAAGACTTCTCCTCTGTCAAGGGGTCAGCAGTTGACTAGTTATATCCATCACTGGGATAGCTGGGTGATCATCACTGGTCTTTCAGCTTTCTCAGTCTCATCAATGACAGATCCGCCTAGTTATACAGTGATACTAGAATAGGGATGTACTAAATGTCGACCAGAACCAAAATGGTCAATGATCCATTGTTCTAGATTCTCTAAAGGCAGGACTTTTTATTCTAAATCTGATGGTGACAGTTGTTTTATATCCTTAGATCTCAGTGCTCCATTGTTCTAGATCTTCAGATTACTTTACCGATTGTTCTAGATCGCCCATACTGAATTCTCTGTTATTCTAGATCCCTTCATGACAGTGGTATCATATTCAACATCTGACAATCCCCACTGTTCTAGAACCTCTCAATTCAGTTCCCCCATATTTGATAGTTGACAGTACCCATTATTCTAGATCTAGATCCTCTTGTGATGGTGCCACTGTATATGACATCTAACAATGCCCATTGTTCTATATCGTCTTGTGACAGAGCCCGTAGTTCTGAATTTTCTTGAACAGTGCCACCGTATTCAACATCTGTCAGTGCCCACTGTTGTAGGTCCTCTTGTGACAGTGGCCTTGTTCTGGATCCTCTTGTGAAGGTGCCCACATATTCTATGTCTGACTGTGTCCATTCTTGTAGAAACTCTTTTGAAAATGTCCCTGGATTCTATATCTGAGAGTTCCCATTTTTCTAGATCCTCTGGTGATAATGCCCACCCATATTTTTACATCTGACATTACTCCTTGTTCTACATCCTCTGTTGACATTGACCCCCTTATTCTACATCTGACAGTTTCCATTTTTCTAGTTCCTCTGGTGACACTGGACCATATTCGACATCTGACAGTGCCCTTGGTTCTATATTCTCTGCTCACAGTGTCCTCATACTCTACATCTGACAGCGCCCATTGTTCGAAAACCTCTGGTGACAGTGCATACGTATTCTACATCTGACAGTGCTCATTTTTCTAGATCATCTAGTGACCCTACCCTTTTATTCCACATCTGAAGTTGTCTGTTATTCTACATCCACTGGGAACAGTGCCCCTGTATTCTACACTTGACAGTGCCAATAGTTGTAGATCCTTCGGTGACAGTGCCCGTTTATACTATATCTGACTGTGGCCTTTGTTCTAGATCCTCACGTGACAGTGCCTCCCTAGTCCACAAACGTCAATCCTTCCATATTTAAGTCCTCAAATGTTAACACTCTATTGTTGTAAATTCTCAGCAGTGCCCCGTTGTTCTGGATCATCAAGAGACAGTGTCTCATAAACTGGATCTGACAGCGCTCATTGTTGTAAACCAACAAGCGCCCATTTGTTCTAAGTATGTAAAGTAGAAAAAAAGTCCAAGGGACAGTGCCCTATTGTTTCAGGACCACATCGGCAGTACCCTTTGATCTAGTATCTTAATGTTCTAGAACCAGGTGTCTCAGCACTCTTATGTTCTAGAACCACAAGTACCAGCCCTGAAATGTTCTAGAACTACACATTTCAGCTCTCTAATGTTGTAGAACCACCAGTGGCATCTCTCTAATGTTCCAGAACCACTATTATAATATTTGAATGTTCTAGAACCGCCAGTTCCAACTAGTGTTCTAGAACCACAACTAATGTTCTAATACCATAAGTACCCGCTCTGATGTTCTAGAACAACATCTCACCACATTAATGTTCTAGGACCACCAGTTCCAACTCTCTACTGTTCTAGAACCACACATTGCCCTCTAATATTCCAGAGCTACACATATCAGTTATCTCTGATGTTATGAACTTTCTAATGTTCTAGAGACACAATTATCAACTCTCTATTGTTCTAGAGCCACACATATCAGCGCACCAATGTTCTAGAGCCACATGTATGAGCTATCTATTGTTCTAGAATCACAAATATCAGCTCTCTAAAGTTCTATAACCACATGTATCAGCTCATTTGCTTTCTATGGTTCGAGGACCACACGTATCAGATCTCTAATATTCTAGTACCACAGCTAGTCGCTCTCTAATGTCCTAGAACAATATGTGTTTGCTGTCTAATGTTCTAGAACCACACGTATCAGCTTTCTAATATTCTAGTACCACAACTATTGTCTCTCTAATGTTCTAGAACCATATGTGTCTGCTGTCTAATGTTCTAGAACCACACGTATCAGCTTTCTAATATTCTAGTACCACAACTATCGCCTCTCTAATGTTCTAGAACCATGTGTCAGCTCTTATGTTCTAAAACCACACGTATCAGCTCTCTAATGCTCAACAACCTATTGTTCTAAGTCCTGAGATATCAGCTCTCTATTATTCTAAAACCTCAAGTGTCAGTACATAGTTAATCTAGATTCTCAAGTTTAAGCACCAAATTATTCCAGATCACGGTTCTTGTGGCTCCCCAGCTGGTGCAAAACTACAACTTTCAATACGGATCTATTAGAACCTGCTGAGGATTGTAGTTTTCCATCTTGAGAATCTTTGGTTCTAGATCCTCATTTGTCAGGTAAGTAGCCGCCAGCCAGATGAAGCATCATAGAAGGTGCCGGCGAGTTGCCGACATGCAGAAGGTTAATTTTCAATTATTAATCCCAGTCCTAGTTACGCTGCGATTAACCGGAGACATGTATAATTGCACAGTCCGCCGAGCAACAGAATGAACTCTAATTACTGGTTTGCTGTTTTTTGTCCTCCAGATCCCGGTATATTAAGGTCAACATTGCATAAGCGTAAAAAAAAAAAAAAAAAAAACATGTCGCCATGACAACAAAAAAAACAAGTCGCCATGATGCTGCTGGAAAAGAACTGGTTCCCCTTTCAGAAGATCTTTACAACACCTTGGATCCAGAGCTAGTGTAGGGTCAATTCTCCTCCAATTTCTAGTGTCCGAAATATAATCTAACGATGCAAATGCGTCTAAGACCCCTGCCCGTCCCCTATCAAACATTGGGGGCCCACCCAGTATCACGTTCACAAAGCGCTACCCACCAGGCAAGAGGTAATGTGTAAGATTCGGGAACAGCGCCACTTTTGTCCATAGGCTGTAACTGGTATTGCAGTTCATTATGGGACAAGAGCTGCACGTAGGTGGCGCTAACAGGCTATGAATAAGGTACAGTTTCACCAGGCGTTGTATAACAATGACTTGACATGTGACTGCTGCAGCCAATCACGTGCCGCACTGGTGTCAACATATAATGTGATTGGCTGCAGAGGTCACGTATTGAGAGCAGGAAGAACAGAGACCGGCAGGGCACCAGTAATGACTTCACATTTGACTGCTGCAGTCAATCACATGCTCCACTGGTGTCAACACATCCTGTGATTGGCTGCAGAGGTCTTATATTTGGAGAAGAAAGAACAGAGACCGGCGGGGCACCCGCAATGACTTCACATTTGACTGCTGCAGCCAATCACATGCAGCACTGGTGTCAACACATAATGTGATTGGCTGCAGAGGTCACATATTGGGAGCAGGAAGAACAGAGACCAGCTTGGCACCAGTAATTACTTCACATGTGACTGCTGCAGTCAATCACATGTCACACTGGGGACAACGCATCCTGTGATTGGCTGCAGAGGTCACATATTGGGAGCAGGAAGAACAGAGATGGGCAGGGCACCAGTAATGACTTCACATGTGACTGCTGCAGTCAATCACATGCCACACTGGTGTCAACACATCCTGTGATTGGCTGCAGAGGTCACATATTGGGAGCAGGAAGAACAGAGACCAGCTGGGCACCAGTAATTACTTCACATGTGACTGCTGCAGTCAATCACATGCCACACTGGGGACAACACATCCTGTGATTGGCTGCAGAGGTCACATATTGGAAGCAGGAAGAACAGAGACCGGCGCGGCACCAGAAATTACTTCACATGTGACTGCTGCAGTCAATCACATGCTCCACTGTGGACAACACATCCTGTGATTGGCTGCAGAGGTCACATATTGGGAGCAGGAAGAACAGAAACCAGCTGGGCACCAGTAATTACTTCACATGTGACTGCTGCAGTCAATCACATGCCACACTGGGGACAACACATCCTGTGATTGGCTGCAGAGGTCACATATTGGAAGCAGGAAGAACAGAGACCGGCGCGGCACCAGAAATTACTTCACATGTGACTGCTGCAGTCAATCACATGCCGCACTGGGAACAACACATCCTGTGATTGGCTGCAGAGGTCACATATTGGGAGCAGGAAGAACAGAGACCAGCTGGGCACCAGTAATGACTTCACATGTGACTGCTGCAGTCAATCACATGCCACACTGGGGACAACGCATCCTGTGATTGGCTGCAGAGGTCACATATTGGGAGCAGGAAGAACAGAGACCAGCTGGGCACCAGTAATTACTTCACATGCGACTGCTGCAGTCAATCACATGCCACACTGGGGACAACGCATCCTGTGATTGGCTGCAGAGGTCACATATTGGGAGCAGGAAGAACAGAGACCAGCTTGGCACCAGTAATTACTTCACATGCGACTGCTGCAGTCAATCACATGTCACACTGGGGACAACGCATCCTGTGATTGGCTGCAGAGGTCACATATTGGGAGCAGGAAGAACAGAGATGGGCAGGGCACCAGTAATGACTTCACATGTGACTGCTGCAGTCAATCACATGCCACACTGGGGACAACGCATCCTGTGATTGGCTGCAGAGGTCACATATTGGGAGCAGGAAGAACAGAGATGGGCAGGGCACCAGTAATGACTTCACATGTGACTGCTGCAGTCAATCACATGCCACACTGGTGTCAACACATCCTGTGATTGGCTGCAGAGGTCACATATTGGGAGCAGGAAGAACAGAGACCAGCTGGGCACCAGTAATTACTTCACATGTGACTGCTGCAGTCAATCACATGCCACACTGTGGACAACACATCCTGTGATTGGCTGCAGAGGTCACATATTGGAAGCAGGAAGAACAGAGACCGGCGCGGCACCAGAAATTACTTCACATGTGACTGCTGCAGTCAATCACATGCCGCACTGGGAACAACACATCCTGTGATTGGCTGCAGAGGTCACATATTGGGAGCAGGAAGAACAGAGACCAGCTGGGCACCAGTAATTACTTCACATGTGACTGCTGCAGTCAATCACATGCCACACTGGGGACAACGCATCCTGTGATTGGCTGCAGAGGTCACATATTGGGAGCAGGAAGAACAGAGACCAGCTGGGCACCAGTAATTACTTCACATGCGACTGCTGCAGTCAATCACATGCCACACTGGGGACAACGCATCCTGTGATTGGCTGCAGAGGTCACATATTGGGAGCAGGAAGAACAGAGACCAGCTGGGCACCAGTAATTACTTCACATGCGACTGCTGCAGTCAATCACATGTCACACTGGGGACAACGCATCCTGTGATTGGCTGCAGAGGTCACATATTGGGAGCAGGAAGAACAGAGACCAGCTGGGCACCAGTAATGACTTCACATGTGACTGCTGCAGTCAATCACATGCCACACTGGGGACAACACATCCTGTGATTGGCTGCAGGGGTCTTATAATAGAACAGAGAACGGCAGGGCACCAACAATGATTTGACATGTGACTACTGCAGCCAGTCACATGCAGCATTGACTGCAGCGGTCACATATCGGGAGCAAGAAGAACAGAGACTGGCGGGGCACCTGGGAAGCATCCTCACTGAAAAAGTAATATATTTGCTCTCCGGCTATTGTAAACACTACAACTCCCAGCATAACCTGATAGGAGTGTAGTTTGCCAGCAGCTGGAGGGCCACAAGTTCTAGTATGCTGTGCTGGACCCCAAAAATCAAAATGCGCTCCTTGTATTCGCCATTTTGCAGAATTTTGGGGGCTTTTCAGCATTTTTCACTTTACGGCGCGTCCTGTTCCTTTAATATAACGGTATACAGACGTTGTGACGGTCACGTATTTCCAGCCCAGGATATCCTTCATGTTTCGCTGTGTTTTATGTCTGTGGTGGACAGCTGTGGCCCGATGCCAGCGCTCACACCACAGTGCCAGGTCTAATGAACATCAGTCAACATGTGGCCGCTCTTACGACAGGACTGACTATAAAAGTTATGACATGGTCCCTGCATTCCCCAGATTTAATCAGGCTACTACAAGGGGGGGGGGGGGACGATGTGAACTTTTACATCAAACATCAGAGTTCCCGCCAGTATAAATCTTCCGCTCGGTCCCTCTCCAGCTGTTTCTGTGAAAGTTCGGTGACAACCAATATGGCCGCCAGGACAGCACCGACAAGAGTGGTCACCCAATATTCCCAGGCTGCGGTGCTGACATCATCTGATCCTGCAGCCAATCAGTGAGACCACCGGAGCGGGCTTCTTTTATTTTATAAAGATCCCTTTACAGTGGAAAACCCCTTTAATAATGGAGGGGCGCCTCTGTTCTGGATCCGGTCACAAAGAGTCTTATTCCGGCTCTGGAGGACCAATCCTATACTATACACACTATTGATTTGAATGGACAAGGTGTAATACCTCATTTCTCCAGTGGAGGCACTGTGGGGAAATTGATCACTTACTGCCGGGCGATCTCCCCCGATCACGGCTGATCGCATTGTGATTAGACCTATAATAAAGTCTGATATTCTCTATATATTACCCCACGGAGGATATAAAGAGACGGAAACGCTTCATTTTTTTTTTTTTTTAGATAATATTTCACTCTTATCTTGCAGATTGGAGACTTGGGGGAATTTCCAGATTTCTCTCCGCTGACCTTACCCGACATCATACGACGGTACATGTGATTTCCTTCCTTCCTTTCACGCTGGTTTTTGTTTTAACCGCACATTATAATGTTCAAAAAAGCACAGTAACTCCCTAGGAAGATGTATGGTAGAAGTAGCAAAGCCAAAAATGTATGTAACCTACAAATTTTGGGGGATTTTTTTCTATCCCATTGCATGGGGCTCCATTTTGGGATTTTTGTTCAGTGTTACAGTAGCTGGGCTGCTCCCTCTCCCCTCTCACAGCAAGCAGTCACAGACACAGAAACTGCAGCTGCACACCCTTCCTACCCATCTACCACAGTACTTACTGTATTATCTTATAGGAGCTCACTGAACGTTTACACAGGAGGCTCGGACCCCCATTTTAGTGATTTGTAAGGGTGCGCCCTCCCCTCTCTTACAGAATGCAGTCTTACAGACACAGAAACTGCAGCTGCACACCCTTCCTACCCATCTATTACAGTACTTACTGTATTACATTATAGGAGCTCACTGAATTTTTACACAGGAGGAACAGGAGGCTCGGACCCCAATTTACTGATTTGTAAGGGTGCGCCCTCTCACAGCAAGCAGTCACAGACACAGAAACTGCAGCTGCACACCCTTCCTACCCATCTACCACAGTACTTACTGTATTATCTTATAGGAGCTCACTGAACGTTTACACAGGAGGCTCGGACCCCTATTTTAGTGATTTGTAAGGGTGCGCTCTCCCCCCCTCATACAGCATGCAGTCCCACAGACAAAGAAACTGCAGCTGCACACCCTTCCTA
This sequence comes from Ranitomeya imitator, assembly GCF_032444005.1. Lineage (NCBI taxonomy): Eukaryota > Metazoa > Chordata > Amphibia > Anura > Dendrobatidae > Ranitomeya > Ranitomeya imitator. Next base: position 21,161,088 of record NC_091285.1, on the reverse strand, counting down.
CCCATCTATTACAGTACTTACTGTATTACATTAGAGGAGCTCACTGTTTACACAGGAGGAACAGGAGGCTCGGACCCCCATTTAACTGATTTGTAAGGGTGCACCCTCCCCCCTCTTACAGCATGCAGTCTCACAGACACAGAAACTGCAGCTGCACACCCTTCCTACCCATCTATTACAGTACTTACTGTATTACATTATAGGAGCTCACTGAACGTTTACACAGGAGGAACAGAAGGCTCGGACCCTCATTTAAGTGATTTGTAAGGGTGCGCCCTCCCCCCTCTCACAGCATGCAGTCTCACAGACACAGAAACTGCAGCTGCACACCCTTCCTACCCATCTACTACAGTACTTACTGTATTTCATTATAGGAGCTCACTGAATGATTACACAGGAGGAACAGAAGGCTCGGACCCCCATTCTAGTGATTTTTAAGGGTATCTTGAGATTGGAGCTGTGCTGGCTTTCTCCGGCACTCGCATAGATAATGAACCAAGTCAAGGCCGAGCATGCGCACTTCCGTCCCATTCAAGGATCCAATCCCCAGGTTCTGGAGCCCCATACTCTGGATGATTGGTGGTCCCAAAGATAGGACCCCCCAGTGATCAGTACTCTATCAGGTATCCTATGCATAGGGGATGTGACTTATTATTTTGGGAATACCCTTTACTGATACTAGAGGTATGGCTTAGCAAAACCCTTCCCCAAAACACGTATTTTAGGAGTGTTCCTATTAAATAAGCTCCAAGGAATAAAATTTACTTTGGCATCAAGGGGAAAACTGGGTTTTTTCGCATACTGTCCCGTCTCAGGATGGTTTATAACCCCCAAGCACCCCAGAAATACAGCGAGTGATTACTGCTCCTGGTCGTCTGTATGCATTACACTGATTAAACGCCGGATTAGTGAGAGGAGAGACCATTAATTTGGTCTGATCCTCCGATTGGTTCCATCTTCACATTTTGTCAATGAAACTTTGCGATAGCTGACAAGGAGGACATGTCGTCAGCAGAGGCAGGGGATAAACAATGACCTTGTGGTTGGTGGTCAGTCCCTGGGGAGGAATAGGGAATGGCTTGTTCTTCAATCCATCAACCTCTTTAATAGTGTTACCAATTGATCAGGAATGTGGTGTACCGCACACACGGCGCCCGTCAAGCCAGAGGAAACCAGAGGAAAAAGTGATGTAGAGGAGGAACCACCACAGCCTGTTTATTACTTTACGTCACCACTGTGTGACCAGAGCTGACGCCGTTACCCTCACCCCTCACAGTGGTCATTTCAAAGGCTCGTTTGGATCCATATTTGCTGCCATTTTTTACTTATTTATTTTTTTATAGACCTTGGCACCAGTTATTTTTCCCAACTCAAGTGATGGCATATAGTACATGTCAACACCACTGACCGATAAGATATCTGGAGAGTCCCGCTTCCCAAAGGGCCCATCACCTAGTCTACCTCTGTGTGGCAGGAACTGGCCACCGTTTCATTGCACATACCGAAAAGGAAATTTTCTCTGCTATACATGAGACTGCTCCTCTGTGCTGCACTGACTTGTCTTGGCCCCTCCCACTCGTTATCTGAACAGAGCAGGCAGAAGAAAACAATGATTGTGCTACTTTTAAGACTGAAAATAAGATAAAAAAGAGGTGGGGAAGTTTTTAAGTTATGACCTGTACAGTTGCCTAGATGGGGACCCTTCTGACAGCAGCTGACGCCAAAAGGATGGGGCATCAAGATTCGATATGCCTAATCCTACGAGAATTTTCAAGAGATAAAACAGAGGTTTCTATCACCCAAGGGGCAGTAGTGCGCAGAGCGACCAGACGGAAGCGACATCCTTGGATGGACTGGAAGGGGGGAGCGTTTCTGCCCCTCTAACGATCGGTGGGGGTCTCGGCGCTACGTTTTGAGTGTCAAAATCTTCAAAAAGCAAATGTTTCGCATGAAAGACGGCGGTGCCATAAACAGATCCCGCGGTCGTGTTACCGCTCCGTCTCGCTGGCAGCCATTTTTACTTCTCGAGTATTATCCGGGCCGGGGGATAATGAGGTGCAGATGCATTGCTCCCTTTTTTTTTGTGGACTTAATAACACACAGTTCCCATTGCATGAAATGGAAAACTGCAAACATGAAAGTCTGTTTAATGGGGGCCACACAACACATGATCCCGCGGTGAATATGTGGGATTCTGCAGCGCCGGCATCTGGAAACAATACAGAAGACGTCTTAATCACTGGAAGGATAATTCCGCTGAGGGTTATACTCCCCTCCCCACCCCCGCTGTGCTCATCCCCAATCTTACGGCTATGGGGTGCTGCGTTTGACAGATCACGGCCCCTCGGAAAGTCTCCGGTACCATTGGCTCTCGTCGCCCAACTCTCCTTGGCGGATTTGCCGGTCAATCCTCAAGTGTATGATCACGCCATCCAAGACCTGTCCATTCTGGTTGTATGGTAGAGCGCTCGGATAAGGTGTTATCTCAGCATGCTCAGGTGCTAACCGAGGGTCTTCGAGAGCTCGAAAAATATGTTCGAGTCCCAGCGGCTGTTCGAGAGTCACAACACTGCAGGGATTGCCTACCAGACAGCCGATCCGTGGGGATTCGATCATACTTTTCGAGCTTTCGAAGACCCGAGCATGCTCAGATGACGCCTAATCCCAGCACGCTCGCTCATCTCTAGCGCTAACCCGTTTTTGGACCTCGCTGATTATTTTTTTTTAGTAACCTTATAATCGCACATGGACTGTAACGTTATGGATACGGATTGGGTTTTTAGGAGGTTCAGAATCTGTGCCGAAATCCATATCCAGCCCGACCTGTGTGAACATAGCCTAAAGTGATAAATGAGTGTTACCATTGTTTTTCCATGAGACATACTGTATATCCCTACAGAGTCTGAGACTGACTAGTCATTGCTGACTGTTTCCTCATACCCATATATCCCTACAGAGTCTGAGACTGTCTAATCATTGCTGACTGTTTCCTCACACCCATATAGCCCTACTGAGACTGAGACTGTCTAATCATTGCTGACTGTTTCCTGATACCCATATATCCCTACAAAGACTGAGACTGTCTAATCATTGCTGACTGTTTCGTCACACCCATATATCCCTACAGAGTCTGAGACTGTCTAATCATTGCTGACTGTTTCCTCACACCCATATATCCCTGCAGAGTCTGAGACTGTCTAATCATTGCTGACTGTTTCCTCACACCCATATATCCCTACAGAGTCTGAGACTGTCTAATCATTGCTGACTGTTTCCTCACACCCATATATCCCTACTGAGACTGAGACTGTCTAATCATTGCTGACTGTTTCCTCATACCCATATATCTCTACAGATTCTGAGACTGTCTAATCATTGCTGACTGTTTCCTCACACCCATATATCCCTACTGAGACTGAGACTGTCTAATCATTGCTGATGTTCCTCATACCCATATATCTCTACAGATTCTGAGACTGTCTAATCATTGCTGACTGTTTCCTCATACCCATATATCCCTGCAGAGTCTGAGACTGTCTAATCATTGCTGACTGTTTCCTCACACCCATATATCCCTACTGAGACTGAGACTGTCTAATCATTGCTGACTGCTTCCTCATACCCATAAATCCCTGTAGAGTCTGAGACTGTCTAATCATTGCTGACTGTTTCCTCATACCCATATATCCCTACAGAGTCTGAGACTGTATAATCATTGCTGACTGTTTCCTCATACCCATATATCCCTACAGAGTCTGAGACTGTATAATCATTGCTGACTGTTTCCTCATACCCATATATCCCTACAGAGTCTGAGACTGTATAATCATTGCTGACTGTTTCCTGATACCCATATATCCCTACAAAGACTGAGACTGTCTAATCATTGCTGACTGTTTCGTCACACCCATATATCCCTACAGAGTCTGAGACTGTCTAATCATTGCTGACTGTTTCCTCACACCCATATATCCCTGCAGAGTCTGAGACTGTCTAATCATTGCTGACTGTTTCCTCACACCCATATATCCCTACAGAGTCTGAGACTGTCTAATCATTGCTGACTGTTTCCTCACACCCATATATCCCTACTGAGACTGAGACTGTCTAATCATTGCTGACTGTTTCCTCATACCCATATATCTCTACAGATTCTGAGACTGTCTAATCATTGCTGACTGTTTCCTCACACCCATATATCCCTACTGAGACTGAGACTGTCTAATCATTGCTGATGTTCCTCATACCCATATATCTCTACAGATTCTGAGACTGTCTAATCATTGCTGACTGTTTCCTCATACCCATATATCCCTGCAGAGTCTGAGACTGTCTAATCATTGCTGACTGTTTCCTCACACCCATATATCCCTACTGAGACTGAGACTGTCTAATCATTGCTGACTGCTTCCTCATACCCATAAATCCCTGTAGAGTCTGAGACTGTCTAATCATTGCTGATGTTCCTCATACCCATATATCTCTACAGATTCTGAGACTGTCTAATCATTGCTGACTGTTTCCTCATACCCATATATCCCTACAGAGTCTGAGACTGTATAATCATTGCTGACTGTTTCCTCATACCCATATATCCCTACAGAGTCTGAGACTGTATAATCATTGCTGACTGTTTCCTCATACCCATATATCCCTGCAAAGTCTGAGATTCTCTAATCATTGCTGACTGTTTCCTCATACCCATATATCTCTACAGAGTCTGAGACTGTCTAATCATTGCTGACTGTTTCCTCATACCCATATATCCCTACAGAGTCTGAGACTGTCTAATCATTGCTGACTGTTTCCTCATACCCATATATCCCTACAGAGTCTGAGACTGTCTAATCATTGCTGACTGTTTCCTCATACCCATATATCCCTACAGAGTCTGAGACTGTCTAATCATTGCTGACTGTTTCCTCACACCCATATATCCCTGCAGAGTCTGAGATTGTCTAATCATTGCTGACTATTTCCTCATACCCATATATCTCTACAGAGTCTGAGACTGTCTAATCATTGCTGACTGTTTCCTCATACCCATATATCCCTGCAGAGTCTGAGACTGTCTAATCATTGCTGACTGTTTCCTCATACCCATATATCCCTACAGAGTCTGAGACTGTCTAATCATTGCTGACTGTTTCCTCATACCCATATATCCCTACAGAGTCTGAGACTGTCTAATCATTGCTGACTGTTTCCTCATACCCATATATCCCTACAGAGTCTGAGACTGTCTAATCATTGCTGACTGTTTCCTCATACCCATATATCCCTACAAAGACTGAGACTGTCTAATCATTGCTGACTGTTTCCTCACACCCATATATCCCTACAGAGTCTGAGACTGTCTAATCATTGCTGACTGTTTCCTCATACCCATATATCCCTGTAGAGTCTGAGACTGTCTAATCATTGCTGACTGTTTCCTCATACCCATATATCCCTGTAGAGTCTGAGACTGTCTAATCATTGCTGACTGTTTCCTCATACCCATATATCCCTACAGAGTCTGAGACTGTCTAATCATTGCTGACTGTTTCCTCATACCCATATATCCCTACAGAGTCTGAGACTGTCTAATCATTGCTGACTGTTTCCTCATACCCTGCCAGGTAACAAGGAGAATATTACACCTGGTTCAGCTATATATTTCCAGGAGGTGTAAGTGAGGGACAAAACATTAAAATCTGAATCAATGGGCTCTGGAGTTGGTATTTCATAGGGAATGCAAGTAGAGAATGATTGTCCTCTTTAAAGGGGTTGTCCATTCTAAAAAAAAAAATAGAGAGTTAATAAAAGGGGGTGGAGGTCCAGAGAAGAATGGTTATAAAGAGCATGGATCGCTTTGGAGGACCCATCCTGTCCTGGCAATCCACAGATTTGAATGCACACGTGTAATACATCATTTCACCAGTGGTGGTGCTGCAGGGGAATGTAACACATACTGTCAGGTTTCCAAACTGATCGCTTGGAGTTTTCAGCAAGGATCGGCTCATTGTTTTCTTACAAGTAGGGTTAACCAAAATGGAGGACCCCTTTAAGTAGAATGCTTAGTCCCAAATAGGTAAGAAGAAGCAAAGAAAAAAAAAAAAAAGATATTGAATAGTAGTTCCTGCACTGATGGGGTTAATAATCTTACAAAAATTTTGGGTTGGTGTCAACTGGGATTATCCCTGTAGGTGATAAAATTATGGTGGTGCGACATCTAGTGGTGAAAGGCTGGTACTGCACCCTAGAAACTATGGGAAGGGACAAGGTAGCGGATAGGGGAGCGTCACAGAGGTCTCCAGCAGTGAATTAAGGACAAGGCCCCGGGGACATCGTCAGGTTCGGTTGTCAAGGTTTATCCCGTGCACCTGGCGCTGCCTGCGAAACGCGTCGCCCGCCGTCACCATTAGTCCCTCAGTTATCGAACGTCGCTGCTGGATTCGGTGGAGTGTTATGGACGCCTCTTTGATTTTTGTATTGTTTTTTATATTTTTCAGGTCATCTTGATGCATGGATATGGGCAACGCATACGGTAAGGAGACCAGCGACCGGCTTACTATCCCCCTGCGATAACCATTTAGCAGATTTTATGACAGGGACATTTTTTTTAGGAGGCAAATTGTCTAAAAAAAAAAACAAACAAAAACAAAAAAAAAAAACAGCAATTCTGCCATTTCGATCTTCGCTTTTTTTTTTTTCATTATTCATCACCGTACGGAATACATATTATTAGTTTAGGCCATTACCAAATATGTAAATTATTAATTTATTTTTTTAGATTATATTTATATTTTCGGAACTACCATATTGTGTGTATATATATATATATATATATATATATATATATATATATATATAATATACAGTATTTATATCTATCTATCTATATATAATATACAGTATTTATATCTATCTATATATATATATCTATATATATATATATATAATTTTTTTTCTACTTTTTTAATAGTCCCCTTTTATATTTCTTTTTAATATACAGCGTGTGTGTATATATTATATATATATATGTTTTTTTTATTATTATTTTTATTTATTATTTTTTTTACATTTTTTTTTTTATAGTTTGTCGGGGACTTGAACCTGCGATCGCTTCTACAATAAGCCGCCATTACCGAAGGTAAAATAACCAATCTCAAATATGGAAGACAGGGGTCTTCAATAGGTCCCTGAGGTCCATGACAATGCCACCGTCACGCAGCAGTCGATGGGCATCACAAGGGATATTTCCCCCATTTTCAACCTCTTAAATGCCTCTGTCACAACTGACCGCGGCGTCTCATGGGGTGTAACTGCTGCGATGTGAGCTGGCGATCGGACGCTGGTGAAAGTATCCCGTGCTTAGACAGACAACGTTCCCCAATGTTACATACAGTCTCTCCAATGATCCAGCGGCCATGACGTTACCTCTGTCACTTCCTACAGGAGCCAGCTGGGCCCCGAGGACCCTCAGACAACCAGTCCAAGCCTGCTGTCGAGGAAACCTGAAGATAGAAGGCAGGTTCTCGCCGGCATACGTCGTCCAGTAAGTTCTTCCCTAGCGAGAGGACGTGTCCTCCTCCCGTGTTACGTGCCGGTTGCACCTCGGAGGCCGACTTTCCATCCCATCCGCTCTCGGACCAGGCTAACTGTCCTTTGGGGTGAGGTAGTAGGTTGTTTAGTTTTGGGGGTCAATCCCTGAGTGTCAGATAACTATACAATCTACTGTCTTTCCTGAAGTGGCTGTAATTTCATCAGCGGCGGATGAAGAACCGATGTCGCGAGGAGAGGAAGGAGTCGCTGTTATTTTCGTGTTTATGTCTCATTATTTCTCGGTGTCGTGTGATATTATGAATGTGCTGCTTCCCTTCCCCTCTCACAGCAGGAAGTCTCCCGAACGGGGAGAGAAGCTGCAGCTGCATCCTCCTCCTCTCCCTCTTCTAGTTACTGCGGCCTACACATCCCACATCAGTCTGAACCAATCAGACATCTTCCCACTTCTGCTCCCTCTCCCCTCTCACAGCATGCAGTCTCGCAGTCTCACAGACACGCATATAACCTGCAGCTACATCCCCCTCCTCCCGGTCTTCTATCTCTTGCACTGCACTGCCCAGTTCCCACATACCCTATACTGCTGTTCATCACTTCAGCTCCATCTCCCCTCACGCAGCAGGCAGTCTCACATCTGCACACATAACCTGCAGCTACATCCCCCTCCTCCCTGTCTTCTATCTCTTTCACTGCACTGTCCAGTTCCCACATACCCTATACTGCTGTTCATCACTTCAGCTCCATCTCCCCTCTCGCAGCAGGCAGTCTCGCATCTGCACACATAACCTGCAGCTACATCCCCCTCCTCCCTGTCTTCTATCTCTTGCACTGCACTGTCCAGTTCCCACATACCCTATACTGCTGTTCATCACTTCAGCTCCATCTCCCCTCACGCAGCAGGCAGTCTCGCATCTGCACACATAACCTGCAGCTACATCCCCCTCCTCCCTGTCTTCTATCTCTTGCACTGCACTGTCCAGTTCCCACATACCCTATACTGCTGTTCATCACTTCAGCTCCATCTCCCCTCTCGCAGCAGGCAGTCTCACATCTGCACACATAACCTGCAGCTACATCCCCCTCCTCCCTGTCTTCTATCTCTTGCACTGCACTGCCCAGTTCCCACATACCCTATACTGCTGTTCATCACTTCAGCTCCATCTCCCCTCTCGCAGCAGGCAGTCTCGCATCTGCACACATAACCTGCAGCTACATCCCCCTCCTCCCTGTCTTCTATCTCTTGCACTGCACTGTCCAGTTCCCACATACCGTATAATGCTGTTCATCACTTCAGCTCCATCTCCCCTCACCCAGCAGGCAGTCTCGCATCTGCACACATAACCTGTTCATCACTTCAGCTCCATCTCCCCTCTCACAGCAGGCAATCCCTCAAGGAAAAATGCAGCTGCATCTCCCTCCTCCCCCTCTGCTATTTATTGTGTTATACTCGTTAGATTTATATAAAAACATTTGTATGTTGCTTTCTTTGCTATAAACCACTTTTAATACCCGATGGCCATAGGCCTACCTACGTACACGACCGATTACCCGAAGTAAGTGTGCTACAATGTCCCGTTCTCCAGGGTGTCGATCACATGCTTGAGTCATTCGAGCTGCCTTAGCGGGGTGAGGTAGTAGGTTGTGTGGTTTCAGGGTATTGTTTTTTGGCCCCAATCAGGAGTTAACTATACAACCTACTGCCTTCCCTGACGGGCAGCGTGGCGTCGGACTCGCAGAAGAAAAAGCCAAAGGGCAAAAGGTCGTCGTTCAATAGAAAGCCCAAAAGCTGACGAGCAGGCAACATTATGAAACCCAGCGGCAGCGCCTCCCCTGTGTATTATCTGGGCCCTGTGTGATCTCGAGACATTATTGTGTTTGCACAGGGCTCTTTGTTTCCTTTCTCGGTGAATAAAAAAAAAAAAATTAAAATCAATAAAGATTTGAAATTTATTCTGAACTCTATTCGTGAGCGCGGTGTGATTTATTTGTAGCCCGGAAGTTGTCGGAGCACAGATTTAGTCATTTCTCTGGTGGTTACGTTTTGATAGGACACAAAAAAACCCATAGATCCTGAATACGGCTGCACTAAGATAGCAAAATCTTACCATTAATTTAATACCACAAGACCCCGCCCCCGAGGTTCTAGCATATCACATCCCCAGAGGTTCTTTAGTATTTTTTTTTTTACCATTGGATCTTAAAAATAGAGAGAAGAACCCTCAGTCCCCATGTACACAACCAAGTTACGATATCCTACAAGTAGCAAGTCATGCGAGTGGTGATACATTGGCGATGTGGGGTTTTTACCCTGATGTGCCGCCCTACAAAGCTGTTCATATTCGCAGCTCATAGGATGCCAGTGATTTTTCTTATGAACGTAAAAGGAGACCAATAGGGGCCAATTTTCTCTCCTGCAACAGAATCATATTGGTGGACAGTGATCATGGGGGGTCTGACTGGTGGGACCCCCACCGATACCAAGAATGCAGCTCTATACTTTGATTAGTGGACTAATGGAGATAGCCGAGCAGTATACGGCTCTGCAAAGCCTATCCTAGAAATAACCCAGACACCAAAATGCATCCAGTCTGTCTTGAGACGGTCATGAAATGTGTCAGTGTCACATCACGGAGGCCGATTTCTGTCCCTCGGAGGCCAACACTATACTGCTCAATGGAATAAAGCAATTGTCGTGACCCATAAAATATACGGTTGCCCTATTTTTGGCCTTTTATTTCTGAAGTAGGATTATAAAATGGGTGACATTAGACAGATCTTCACCACGGACGTGCCCTAGAGTTGACGAGTACGGACAAGCGAGAGAGCAGGGTAATAAACATGTAGTCAGAATGATTGCTTCTACGGAATTGGCCTTGGAAGTTACTTGTGAAATCATTCGAGATATCGACCATGAGACTAGCCAACTCACTGCAATTTGTGGTCAAGGGCTACTGGTTCTCCTTGTGGAGATTCAGGTGATGTCAAATGCTTCCTGGGAAAAATTATGCAAATCAGCTCTCTCCTCTAAAAGAAAACTGTCTCTCTAGCACCATCTATAGGTAGCTAACCTGTCGATGTCCGACCCATTAAAGTCTTCTAGCTTCTCGTTGAGAACTAATTTGTATGGTGGAATGTTCGTTGGTGGAAGGATCGTTGGGGGAAGGTTCGTTGGGGGAAGGTTCGTTGGGGGAAGGTTCGTTGGGGGAAGGTTCGTTGGGGGAAGGATCGTTGGTGGAAGGATCGTTGGGGGAAGGATCGTTGGGGGAAGGTTCGTTGGGGGAACGTTCGTTGGGGGAACGTTCGTTGACAAAAGGTTCGTTGGGGGAACGTTCGTTGGCGGAAGATTCGTTGGCGGAAGGTTCGTTGGGGGAAGGTTCGTTGGGGGAAGGTTCGTTGGGGGAAGGTTCGTTGGCAAAAGGTTCGTTGGGAGAATGCTCGTTGGGGGAATGTTCGTTGGGGGAAGGTTCGTTGGGGGAACGTTCATTGACAAAAGGTTCGTTGGGAGAATGCTCGTTGGGGGAACGTTCATTGGGGGAACGTTCATTGGGGGAACGTTCATTGGGGGAACGTTTGTTGGGGGAACGTTTGTTGGGGGAACGTTCATTGGGGGAAGGTTCGTTGGCGGAAGGTTTGTGGGTGGAAAGTTCGTTGGGGGAACGTTCGTTAACAAAAGGTTCGTTGGGAGAATGTTCGTTGGTGGAAGGTTCGTTGGGGGAAGGTTCGTTGACGAAAGGTTCGTTGGGAGAATGCTCGTTGGCGGAAGGTTCGTTGGGGGAAGGTTCATTGGCAGAATGTTCGTTGGCAGATTGTTCGTTGGTGGAAGATATCAAGGAAAAAAAGGATTGGGATTCAACATGCCTGATACTTTCTTTTCAAGGGAGACAGGAATCAAAGATGATTACTACCCTCATATAAAGAACAAATGAGCAATCGGTGAAGCTGACAAGGCGCCGATGTGTAAGGGTATTGTGGACCCAAAGAAATGCTATGAATTCAGGAGATAAACAATTTGGTCCTATGAGAGTTGAGTCCGGTGGTCCATCAAAGCCCTGTGTGCCTCCTTCTATCTACCTGCTCCTCTTTGGTCAGTAGGTCTGTGTTAACGTCTCACCGAACCTACAAATCAGAGGTAGCGTGGGGGATGCCGGCAGGAAGGCGGAGGTTTATAGGGTTCTGGTCTGAAGTGGCTGCCGGATCAGGGTCCTGCAAATCTTTTTGTCCAACTCTATGGCCTATACATTTATACCAACAGTCACGTGTCAGTTTTTTGCTAAATTAGGCGTTTAGGTGGTCCCATATGTGGACGCTTAAATGGCCTTAATTTGGGTTAAGTAACGTAACAGGCCATAAGGAATGAACGGTGACATAATCCCTCAAATTTTGGCGTTTTCTCAGCTGTTGATGTGTCCCATCCTTGTCCCATTCTTGTCGTCGCCATCGGAGCTAATTAAAAATTCTTAATGCAAGTTTAGTAATTAAAGATATTTGTCCCCCCGGGGGTCAGTGCGGCAGAAGTGTATAAGCAGCTTGTTAATTAAGTCCACAACAAAGAGAGATGTGAGCAGATACCTGGGGCTGCCGCTTTCATCTCCTGCTGGGTAGAGAAGTCGCGCGGATGACAGCGCTATCTCCTGACACCTCGGGGTGGCCTGTGAGCTGTAGGTAGCAGAGGACACCGGTATATTGGCCGGGGTAACGTATAACATTGGGATTCACAGGTACTGTAGAAGCAGTAATGTCTGACCTGTAAGAGGTCCACCTCAGTGAATCAGAAGACAATCGGTTAATAGTCACTGGAGGTCCAAGACCCAAACCGATCCATAAAATGAAGGGGCAGCAGTGTTCAATGCTGTATTTTCCTAATTGTTTTCCCCTGCATAGTGGTATCAGACAACCAGTTGTGCAGGGGAACTGCAACCGGCACCAGTCATATAAATGGAGCAGCATGGCATGTGTGCAAGGGGAAAATGGTGAAGGCGATGTCGAGCTGATCAGATCCTTTATCCTCAGGGGAGATCCCAGTGGGGGATTACATGAAGTGGGGCGGGTCTTGTCTCTTAAACAGGAAGTGGGGTGGGTCTTGTCTCTTAAACAGGAAGTGGGGCAGGTCTTTGTCTCCTTATAGGCAGTGAGGTGGGTCTTTGTTTCCCTACAGGAAGTGGGGTGGGTTTTTGTTTCCCTACAGGAAGTGGGGGTGGAACTTTGTCTCTCTACAGGAAATGGAGCAGTTCTGTCTATCTACAGGAAGAAGAAATGAGTCTTTGTCTCTGTACAGGAAGTGGGGTGGCTTTTTGTTTCTTTACAGAAAGCAGGGGTCACTCTATGTATCTCTACAGGAGACGGAGGCAGCTCTTTGTGTCTACAGGAAGCGGGTTGGTGGATCTTTGTATGTACAGGAAGTGGATAGGATCTTTGTCTCTACTGGAAGTGGAGGCAAGTATTTCTCTCTACAGGAAGTGGGGGCAGGTTTATGTCTATTTACAGGAAGTAGAGGCGGGTCTTTGTCTCTAAAAGTTGGGTCAAGTCCTGATCTCTGTACAGAAAGTTGGTGCTGGTCTTTGTCCCCAAAGAAACGGCCCAGGTCTATGCCTTTCTACAAGAAGTGGGGAGGTGGGTCTTTATCTTTACAGGAAGTGAGGGCGGGTCTACATATCTCTACAGGCAGTGGGGGTGGGTCTTTATCTCTACAGGAAGTGGGGGCAGGTCTACATATATCTACAGGAAGTGAGGGCGGGTCTACATATCTCCACAGGAAGTGAGGGCGGGTCTTTATCTCTACAGGAAGTGGGGGGCAGGTCTACATATATCTACAGGAAGTGAGGGCGGGTCTACATATCTCCACAGGAAGTGAGGGCGGGTCTTTATCTCTACAGGAAGTGGGGGGCAGGTCTACATATATCTATAGGAAGTGGGGGCGGGTCTACATATCTCCACAGGAAGTGAGGGCGGGTCTTTATCTCTACAGGAAGTGGGGGGCAGGTCTACATATATCTACAGGAAGTGGGGGCGGGTCTACATATCTCCACAGGAAGTGAGGGCGGGTCTTTATCTCTACAGGAAGTGGGGGGCAGGTCTACATATATCTACAGGAAGTGGGGGCGGGTCTACATATCTCTACAGGAAGTGGGGGCGGGTCTTTATCTTTACAGGAAGTGGGGGAAGGTCTACATATCTCTACAGGAAATGGGGGAGGGTCGTTGTTTCTAAAGGAAGTGAAGGCGGGTCTTTGTCACTCCACAAGAAGTTGGGGGCGGGTCTTTGCCTCTCTACAGGAAATGGGGGCAGGACTTTTTCTCCCTACAGAAGTGAAGGGTCTTTTTTCTCTATAGGAAATGGGGGGGGGGGGGGGGTCTTTGTCTCTCTACAAAAGTGGAGGGTCTTTTTCTCTCCACAGGTAGTGGGGGGGTTCTTTGTCTCCCTACAGCAGTGGAGGGTCTTTGTCTTTCTACAGCAAATGGGCCCGGGTCTTTGTCTCTCAGCACCTGCTGTCTACCATCTGCAGCCATCTGCATAAAGGGGTTGTGCTTTAGCAGGAGAAATGCATCCTGTGAATTGAGGAAATGGAAGTTCCAATACCCATAGTGCTGGCAGAATGTGTATGAAGAGGAACTGCCCACTGAAGGAAAGTGAATGGCAAGTTACAGAGCATGGGAGCTAGGATAGTTCCATGCACTTTAATGTGCTGCAATATCGCACATTACCTGTGGACAAGTGTGGCGCTGTTTTCAGAAGAAAGCAGCCATGTTTTCCTAATTCTGGACAAGTAGGTGCCCAGTTAGTCCTCCCTCCAGTCTGGGCTATGACTGAACCTGCGGTAAATGTAGAAGCAGTGTACAGGGTTAATGGCTGCTGACAACACACCCAGCGTGAGCTCATCCGAGGCTCCCGTGGCACGTCAGGACACCGCTGAATCACCACTAGTGGGTGTGATGGCAGAGGATCATCTGCTGGAGGTGTAATCTACGTCCCTGTACAGACACGTCCTCACAATCTGCATTCAATGCGAGTCTCTCTTAAAGGGGCACGCCACTGGATTTCTTGGATAATGAAAACTTGTAAAAAAAAAAAAAAAATTCCAATACACTTTCTTACTAATTCCAACATCTCTTTCACATCATAGTAACATTTCCAGGAGGAATAACAGAGGAACAGCACAATGGAGAAAAAAAATAGATGTTCCTCCTCCTCCAGGTTCTGGTACCTCCTGCAGATTTGTGGTGCGGTAGATTAGTCAAAATGATTTTTAAAAAAATTCTGCCATACGGGTCCTTGAAATTTGCAATTAACCAAACTCAAAAATACTGCAATTAAATATTTCCCCTTTAAAAAAAAGAAAGTACCTTCATAATTATTCCACTAGAGGGCAGCAAAGTACTGAAAAACTCTCATACTGTGCCATGGGTTCCATTCCATATAGGGTTGGGTAAAAAAAAAAAATCAGTGCAAGGGCGCCCTCTTGTGGTGTTTTTGCTTGTTGCATTTACAAAAAAAATTTTTAATTTTTTTTTGGGGGGGGGGTCCCAAATCTATAAGGAAAACAGAGCCCCCATTGCTGCCAGAGGAGAAGTAGCCGCACTCTTCTAAGGGAGCTCCTAAAATTGGCGCACGTGTCTGCAGACGCTCAGAGTGGGAATGGAGAAACAAGTACGGGCAGAGACACGAAAACCCGGTGTCATCAGCAGGATGTTATATCAGTACACCGTCACTTTCCACAGAGGAAAAAAGTCTTTACACCCTCCTGCCCTGTGAAAGGAGGCCGTTCCCGAGAGACGGCGTACTATTACGTCACGGTGATGGCCTCAATCATGATCATCAGCTAACAGCCCACATCTCATTGTTGCAACCCCCTTAAATGACCCGACAGCACCGCAATACCAATGTTATAGTTTTCCTTTATTTTATTTCTTTATTTTCACTTTTTTTTTTAAAGTTCTGAGCTTTTATTTTTAATTTACTTTTCCCCCAAAAAAAATCAGAACTTTGTTTTATTTTTACTTCATTAAAAAAAAAATTCTGAAATTTTTAATTTAGTTGTTTAACTTTTAAAAAAAAAAAGTGGATTTGCTGAAATTTACTTTTAAAAAGCTCGGAGCTTTTTTTTATTTTTTGTTTTACTTTAAAAAAAAAGTTCGGAGCTTTCTTTTATTTTTTTGTTTTACTTTTAAAACAATTTTGAGCTTTTTTATTTTACTTTTAAAAAATATCTGAACTTTTTAATTTATTTCTTTAAAAAATGGAGCTTTTTTATTTCACTGTGAAAAAATGTGGAGCTTTTTTTATTTTACTTTTAAAAAATCTGAGCTTTTTATTTTATTTTACATAAAATTCTGAGATTTTTTTTTGTATTTTACTTTAAAAAAATGCAAAACTTTTTTTTTTTTACTTTAAAAAACGTACTGAACTTTTTTATTTGACCTCTTTAAAAAAAAATTCTAAACTTCTTTTAGTTTTTTTTAAATTTTATTTCGTAAAAAAAAAATTCAAAACTTTTTTTTTTTACTTTATAAAAAAAAAATGCTGAATTTTATTAGGCATTTATTTGGAGAGGTCTTATTTCTTGTGTGGCAAGTTATGTTTGCTGATACAAATTTGTGTAATCTATTTATTAATTTTTTTTTTCTTTTTTGGGTTAGGTGCAGGACTGAAAAAAAAAAGCAATTTTGATTTTTTTTTTCTTATGGCTTTAACTATATGGGTAAATAATTTTACTTTTTTTTTTATAGATGGGTGTGACAAAGCCCAAACTGGGTTTTTTTCCCCCTCTATTTTTAGAAGGCGATAAAGGGGGTTATGTAAACTTTTATTTTTATTTATTTTTTTTTATAATTTTTGCAATTTTTAAAAAATATTTTTGACACTTTTTTTTAAATTTCCCTAGGGACAAGTACAATGTACTGCAATATTTCACCAGTAGAGTGTATCCGCATGTGTGTACACTATACTATATGTACTATATTGGCCTGCTATATACACAGCCACCACCAGGGGGAGATGTCAGGATTCAGTTCCAATATGAGGATGTGTGTGAACAGGGCCAAAAAGAATACGAATCAATCTTTCCAGTTCTCCTGAGAAACACAGGATTCTAGAATGGTCCACGTGACCCATCATGGGATCCGATGCCAGGGAATGAGCGTGTGGGTGTATATTGGGCAATGTCCTGACATGCTGAAACATTGATCTTTTCATTGTTTGCTATGTCCTCGCAATCATATCCTTTCATGCCGGCTGTTCTTACAATGTGAGGAATGGCTGCACACAGTAATGTATGGCTGCGTAACTGGACAGAGATGTCGTTCAGGGGTCTGTAAAAATGATAACCGTGGGGGGAACTAAGCTAGAAATATCTAACAGTCTGTCCGTCAAGGATTTTTCATTTTCATAGATGGATATTGTCGGATAGTACTTGTAAAAACAAGCACTTTTGCAATTTACTGCTTGTTAAAATCTTCATCCATTCTTGAGATATTAACACTTTTCTTTTGTTTACACCTCGTTGCCTAGGAGACCGACCACCGTCGCGGTCAAGCTTGTAAGCTCCGTGCTGGATCTAGCCAGGATTAGGACGTAACAGCGCTCTCCAACGGACCCATGCTGACAAGCTCAATACAAAAGAGCACGGCGTATGTTCTTCTGTCTACGAGCAGTGGTCGGTCTCCTAGACAACCAGATGTAAACAAACGACCACTAGACAACCAGATGTAAACAAACGACAGTTCAATCCAAAAAATACCTATTTATAAAGATGGAAAGATGGAAAAAAAACACTTTAAGGACTGGATAATGCCTGGGTACAGGGGAAATATAGTATTACAAAGCAGACATTCAGATGCAGAGGGGGTTGAGCTGGAGACCACCTCTTGGATATGGAATGGAAATGGGTTAACAAACCCCTTAAAGGGGTTATGTACTTCTTTAAAAGTTCAACTTAAAGGGGCCAATTAAAAAAAACACCTGTAGTCTCTTCCAAGACCAGTGCCGCTCCCCAACCCACCATTCTCCAAGCATCAACATCTGAAGGGGGAGGGCATCACATGACCACTGCAGCCAATCAGCCATCACTGGTCGGTTGCAGCCTACATGTTTTGTCCGAACAGACAGAAATATCTCTCCTACTGATTGAATGAAATACCACTTGACATATTACGCTGCTGTGCTGTTATAAACTCCCAGGATTTTAGTTTCACGACCCCTTATATATATGTAATGCTGACACGGTACTGTTCGGTCTAGAGGAGTGAAGTTTCTCTTGCGTGCGTTTGACACTGCAGACTGGAAACGAGCCTCGTCAAGTGTCCCGATCCCACCCAACCCTTCACAAGAAGCCAAACCTGACTAGCAGGAATAAGCAGAGCTTAAAGGGAACCTGTCCCCAGATTTAGGGTCCGATAAACCTCCATGTCATTTTCAGGTGGGGTTCAGCATTTCAAACATTTCCAATTTAAAAAACTGAACATTGTGTCATGGAGTAGTAAAAAGACTCAAGAGATGAGTCCATCATGTGCATATGAGACCAACAACAGCACCCCGTGCCTGCCTGCTTATCCATTACTCCGGGAATATGTATGTGGCACGTGTCTTGTGTATGTTCTGACATGTACAACACGTGAATTTAATCTGTATAATACAATAATTAATGTACATATTGTGAAAAAGTCACTGGCAAAGTGCTGGAGGGGAGATATGTTTCGCTGAGGCTTTTGGCTTCAATAAATTGAAACCCAGAAGTTTCCTCCAGCACACTATGTGTTGAGGGGTTTAATAAGCCATTTTGTTTAAGGACTGGATTTTTTGTGGACAACCATAGAGTGGGTGGGAGGACGTCCACCTTATCTCCACCCCAGGGTGTGATCTAGGGCTTAAATAGTCGGCCTCCAGAGGCGTTCAGTGTTCAGTAGGGCTGGAGAGAGGAACTCCAGTGCTTTGTGTCCTGTTAAGGAAAGCGGAATTCTCCTGAGTGGATGTATGGACTGTGATATATCATTTTGTATCGTTTTCCTGTTTTGTCCTAAGGGCCATGTTTATGTTTACTTCACCGGGGTTTATGCTAGATGTACATAATAAACCAGTGAAAGACTTAAAGAGACAGCATTCCTGTGTCTACTTCTGTGTAACGCTCAGTGAGCCACTCTAACACAATTAATATATATATACTAGCTATTGAACCCGTTCTACGCCCGGGTGGCGAGCATTTATATTGGTATATGGTCTCCATCCTGGTATGTGCTGCTCCATCCTGCGCCCCCATCCTGTCATGTGCTGCTCCATCCTGCGCCCCCATCCTGTCATGTGCTGCTCCCATCCTGCGTCCCCATCCTGTCATGTGCTGCTCCCATCCTGCGTCCCCATCCTGTCATGTGCTGCTCCATCCTGCGTCCCCATCCTGTCATGTGCTGCTCCATCCTGCGTCCCCATCCTGTCATGTGCTGCTCCCATCCTGCGTCCCCATCCTGTCATGCGCTGCTCCCATCCTGCGTCCCCATCCTGTCATGCGCTGCTCCATCCTGCGCCCCCATCCTGTCATGCGCTGCTCCCATCCTGCGTCCCCATCCTGTCATGTGCTGCTCCATCCTGCGCCCCCATCCTGTCATGTGCTGCTCCATCCTGCGCCCCCATCCTGTCATGTGCTGCTCCCATCCTGCGTCCCCATCCTGTCATGTGCTGCTCCATCCTGCGTCCCCATCCTGTCATGTGCTGCTCCCATCCTGCGTCCCCATACTGTCATGCGCTGCTCCCATCCTGCGTCCCCATCCTGTCATGCGCTGCTCCCATCCTGCGTCCCCATCCTGTCATGTGCTGCTCCATCCTGCGTCTCCATCGTGTCATGTGCTGCACCCATCCTGCGTCCCCATCCTGTCATGCGCTGCTCCCATCCTGCGTCCCCATCCTGTCATGTGCTGCTCCATCCTGCGTCTCCATCGTGTCATGTGCTGCACCCATCCTGCGTCCCCATCCTGTCATGCGCTGCTCCCATCCTGCGTCCCCATCCTGTCATGCGCTGCTCCCATCCTGCGTCCCCATCCTGTCATGCGCTGCTCCCATCCTGCGTCCCCATCCTGTCATGTGCTGCTCCATCCTGCGCCCCCATTCTGACATGGGCTGCTCCCATCCTGCCACACTCAGCTCTGCTACATCTGCCACATTCTGCTCTGCTACATCTGCCACACTCTGCTCTGCTACGTTTGCCACACTCTGCTCTGCTACATCTGCCACACCCTGCCTGCTACATCTGCCACACTCTCCTCTGACCCGCTCGGCCCCGCTGCCTCTGACCCACTCGGCCCCGCTCGGCACCGAGTGCTTGGGGGCCTGAGCAGGCGGGGACACCGGCGCGCTGTGGGGGTCAGGTGCCGGTATCGCCGCCAGCTCAGCCCCCCCAGCACTTACTATATTCACCTGTCCTCCGTTCCACCGCTGCGCACCGCCATCTTCCCGGTCCTCTGGCTGTGACTGTTCAGTCAGAGGGCGGCGCCGGCGCGCATTAAGCGCGTCATCGCGCCCTCTGAACTGAAGGTCACAGGCCGAGGACCGGGAAGATGGCGGCGCGCAGCGGTGGAACGGAGGACAGGTGAATATGGCCGATACTCACCCTCCTGCGCGGTCCCTGCTTCTCTGTTGGAGATTGTGGTGTGCGTTCAGTGTTAACGCATACCGCGATCTCCTGGGAGCGTCACTCTGTGAGACCCAGACTGCGCCGGCGCTTGCGCAGTCTATAAAGGCTTCGGACAGAATGACGCTCCCAGCGTTATATTATAGATATAGCAAAAATATAAGATACCACTGCACAGTTTTATAAAAATGAGCTTCTCTCCATGTCTGGCAGCCATTCCAGGGTCAGCTGAATTCCAACTAGAGTTCACCTCATTCCACTTAATGTGCTTCTGATTAGGTGATCACCTGAACCAAATCTTATTTAACGAAGGAAAGTATAAAAAAAAAAAACGTCTGTGGTGTTCACAGTCCTCCTGCAATAGGACAAGCTGGATGGCAAAACAAGAGTAATATCCCAAAAGTAATAGGAATGAACAAATAACTTATAACCATGCCAAAGGAGTGGAAAAGAAAAGTCTCAATTCTGGCTTTACTAGCAGAGCGTCATGTTGCCTCCATCCTTAACATTTCTAAGACGGCAGTCCATTACAACAAGGTCAAGCAGCAGAGATTGAGGACAACAAAGCTACAGACCAGCAGAGGGCGAAAACAACTCTCCACTGACCGGGATGACCGTCATCTTCGAATGTCACTCAGCAACCGCAGGATGACATCAAGTGACGTACAAAAGGAATGGCAAATGGCGGCTGGGGTGAAGTGCACGGCAAGAACAGTTTGTTATTTTGACCATTTTTCTTTATCAGAAATTAAATACAAAATTTATCGCTTGGGGATTCGGAGACATGTTGTCAGTAGTTTATAGAATAAAAGAACAATTTACATTTTACTCACAAATAAACCTATAAAGAGAAAAATCAGACAAACTGAAAATTTTGCAGTGGTCTCTTATTTTTTGCCAGAGTTGTGTGTGTACAATGGGAAAAAAAGTATTTAGTCAGCCACCAATTGTTCTCCCACTTATAAAGATGAGAGAGGCCTGTAATTGACATCATAGGTCGACCACAACTATGAGAGTCACAATGAGAAAACAAATCGAGAAAATGACCTTGTCTGATTTGTAAGATTTATTTGGCAAATTATGGTGGAAAATAAGTATTTGGTCATTAACAAAATTTCATCTCAATACTTTGTAATATATCCTTTGTTGGCAATGACAGAGGTCAGACGTTTTCTGTAAGTCTTCACAAGGTTGCCACACACTGTTGTTGGTATGTTGGCCCATTCCTCCATGCTGATCTCTAGAGCGGTGATATTTTGGGCTTGTCGCTTGGCAACACGGATTTTCAACTCCCTCCAAAGGTTTTCTATAGGGTTGAGATCTGGAGACTGGCTAGGCCACTCCAGGACCTTTATATCCTTCTTACGAAGCCACTCCTTTGTTGCCCTAGCGGTGTGTTTGGGATCATTATCATGCTTAAAGACCCAGCCACGTTTCATCTTCAATGCCGTTGCTGATGGAAGGAGGTTTGCACTCAAAATCTCACGATACATGGCCCCATTCATTCTTTCATGTACCCGGATCAGTCGTCCTGGCCCCTTTGCAGAGAAACAGCCCCAAAGCATGATGTTTCCACCACCATGCTTTATAGTAGGTATGGTGTTCTTTGGATGCAACTCAGCATTCTGTCTCCTCCAAACACGACAAGTTGTGTTTCTACCAAACAGTTCCAGTTTGGTTTCATCAGACCATAGGACATTCTCCCAAAACTCCTCTGGATCATCCAAATGCTCTCTAGCAAACTTCAGACGGGCCCGGACATGTACTGGCTTAAGCAGTGGGACACGTCTGGCACTGCAGGATCTGAGTCCATGGTGGCGTAGTGTGTTACTTATGGTAGGCCTTGTTACATTGGTCCCAGCTCTCTGCAGTTCATTCACTAGGTCCCCCCGCGTGGTTCTGGGATTTTTGCTCACCGTTCTTGTGATCATTCTGACCCCACGAGGTGGGATTTTGCGTGGAGCCCCAGATCGAGGGAGATTATCAGTGGTCTTGTATGTCTTCCATTTTCTAATTATTGCTCCCACTGTTGATTTCTTCACTCCAAGCTGGTTGGCTATTGCAGATTCAGTCTTCCCAGCCTGGTGCAGGGCTACAATTTTATTTCTGGTGTCCTTTGACAGCTCTTTGGTCTTCACCATAGTGGAGTTTGGAGTCAGACTGTTTGAGGGTGTGCACAGGTGTCTTTTTATACTGATAACAAGTTTAAACAGGTGCCATTACTACAGGTAATGGGTGGAGGACAGAGGAGACTCTTAAAGGGAACCTGTCATCTGAATTTGGCGGGACTGGTTTTGGGTCATATGGGCGGAGTTTTTGGGTGTTTGATTCACCCTTTCCTTACCCGCTGACTGCATGCTGGCTGCAATATTGGATTGAAGGTCATTCTCTGTCCTCCATAGTACACGCCTGCGCAAGGCAAGATTGCCTTGTGCAGGCATGTACTATGGAGGACAGAGAATCAACTTCAATCCAATATTGCAGCCAGCATGCAGTCAGCGGGTAAGGAAAGGGTGAATCAAACACACAAAAACTCCGCCCATATGACCCAAAACCAGTCCCGCCAAATTCAGGTGACAGAGTCCCTTTAAAGAAGAAGTTACAGGTCTGTGAGAGCCAGAAATCTTGCATGTTTCTAGGTGACCAAATACTTATTTTCCACCATAATTTGCTAAATAAATCCTACCAAATCAGACAATGTGATTTTCTGGATTTGTTTTCTCATTGTGACTCTCATAGTTGTGGTCTACCTATGATGTCAATTACAGGCCTCTCATCTTTATAAGTGGGAGAACTTCACAATTGGTGGCTGACTAACTTGCAGGTCACATTATAGAATGCTGTAGATAAGCCCTTAAAGGCAGTGGCCGAAGGATATAGCGGCAAAATCTGCTGACAGGATCCCTTTAATACAGGAAACGTACTGATAAACACAGGGCTGTAATACAGATAGCCGCTCACCAGCTCTGCTTAGGGCAGGCGCCTGACAGAAAAACGAGAGGCGTAGATTCTCCTCAGAAGCTTACGGGAACAATGGCTGCCTTTCACAGTGTCATAATAAGACCACAATGCAACAGGAACAATCCCACAATGCAACAGGGACTTCCCATAATACATTGCAAACTGCGCTAGAATGTATACATTAAACCGCCAGCAGATGGTGCTGTTACCTTCCAATGTAAAAGTATAGGAAGGATTAATATATATATACAGAAAATACAATGTCTGTAATAACCGGGACACAAAAATGACTAAACGTTAGACAGAAATTATATTGCTAGGACAGTATGTATATATGCTGTGTGACTGTATATACTGTATACAGCTCTGGCAAAAATTCAGAGACCGCTGCAAAATGTTCAGTTTGTCTGATTTTTCTGTAGTTATCGGGGTGTTCTTGGCTCCCAAAAGGACCTCCAACAAGTATAGTAATGAAAAAAGATCCCAAAAATCTAACAAAAATGTCTTTAAGGGGTTAATAGCGGTGAAGAAAAAAGTTCAACTTTTTGTAAACCTGCTCCCCTCCCCCTAAGATCTGAGTGTTGTGTTCTGGGAAGTGGTCACCTGTCTGCTGGGAGGGGGGGTGTACTGCACTCCTGAACCCATCCACTGTGCTGAGACCCCCGGGGTACGATTACCACTGCGCCAACTCCAATCCTGGCACTGGTGTACTGACACTGATAATCCGGCACTGGTGTACTGACACTGATAATCCGGCACTGGTGTACTGACACTGATAATCCGGCACTGGTGTACTGACACTGATAATCCGGCACTGGTGTACTGACACTGATAACTCCGGCACTGGTGTACTGACACTGATAATCCGGCACTGGTGTACTGACACTGATAATCCGGCACTGGTGTACTGACGCTGATAACTCCAGCACTGGTGTACTGACACTGATAATCCGGCACTGGTGTACTGTGTACTGACGCTGGTAACTCCAGCACTGGTGTACTGACACTGATAATCCAGCACTGGTGTACTGACACTGATAATCCGGCACTGGTGTACTGATGTTGATGACTCCGGCACTGGTGTACTGACACTAATAATCCGGCACTGGTGTACTGACACTGATAATCCGGCACTGGTGTACTGTGTACTGACGCTGGTAACTCCAGCACTGGTGTACTGACGCTGATAACTCCAGCACTGGTGTACTGACACTGATAATCCGGCACTGGTGTACTGACACTGATAATCCGGCACTGGTGTACTGATGTTGATGACCCCGGCACTGGTGTACTGACACTGATAATCCGGCACTGGTGTACTGACACTGATAATCAGGCACTGGTGTACTGACGTTGATGACTCCGGCACTGGTGTACTGACACTGATAATCCGGCACTGGTGTACTGACACTGATAATCCGGCACTGGTGTACTGTGTACTGACGCTGGTAACTCCAGCACTGGTGTACTGACGCTGATAACTCCAGCACTGGTGTACTGACACTGATAATCCGGCACTGGTGTACTGACGCTGATGACTCCGGCACTGGTGTACTGACACTGATAATCCGGCACTGGTGTACTGACGCTGATAACTCCAGCACTGGTGTACTGACACTGATAATCCGGCACTGGTGTACTGACGCTGATAACTCCAGCACTGGTGTACTGACACTGATAATCCGGCACTGGTGTGCTGACACTGATAATCCGGCACTGGTGTACTGACACTGATAATCCGGCACTGGTGTGCTGACACTGATAATCCGGCACTGGTGTACTGACGCTGATAACTCCAGCACTGGTGTACTGACACTGATAATCCGGCACTGGTGTGCTGACACTGATAATCCGGCACTGGTGTACTGACACTGATAATCCGGCACTGGTGTGCTGACACTGATAATCCGGCACTGGTGTACTGATGTTGATGACCCCGGCACTGGTGTACTGACACTGATAATCCGGCACTGGTGTACTGACACTGATAATCCGGCACTGGTGTACTGACACTGATAATCCGGCACTGGTGTACTGACACTGATAATCCGGCACTGGTGTGCTGACACTGATAATCCGGCACTGGTGTACTGATGTTGATGACCCCGGCACTGGTGTGCTGACACTGATAATCCGGCACTGGTGTACTGATGTTGATGACCCCGGCACTGGTGTACTGACACTGATGATCCGGCACTGGTGTACTGACACTGATAATCCGGCACTGGTGTGCTGACACTGATAATCCGGCACTGGTGTACTGATGTTGATGACCCCGGCACTGGTGTGCTGACACTGATAATCCGGCACTGGTGTACTGATGTTGATGACCCCGGCACTGGTGTACTGACACTGATAATCCGGCACTGGTGTACTGACACTGATAATCCGGCACTGGTGTACTGACACTGATAACTCCAGCACTGGTGTACTGACACTGATAATCCGGCACTGGTGTGCTGACACTGATAATCCGGCACTGGTGTACTGATGTTGATGACCCCGGCACTGGTGTACTGACACTGATAATCCGGCACTGGTGTACTGACACTGATAATCCGGCACTGGTGTGCTGACACTGATAATCCGGCACTGGTGTACTGACACTGATAATCCGGCACTGGTGTACTGATGTTGATGACCCCGGCACTGGTGTACTGACACTGATAATCCGGCACTGGTGTACTGATGTTGATGACCCCGGCACTGGTGTACTGACACTGATGATCCGGCACTGGTGTACTGACACTGATAATCCGGCACTGGTGTACTGACACTGATAATCCGGCACTGGTGTGCTGACACTGATAATCCGGCACTGGTGTACTGATGTTGATGACCCCGGCACTGGTGTACTGACACTGATGATCCGGCACTGGTGTACTGACACTGATAATCCGGCACTGGTGTACTGACACTGATAATCCGGCACTGGTGTGCTGACACTGATAATCCGGCACTGGTGTACTGATGTTGATGACCCCGGCACTGGTGTGCTGACACTGATAATCCGGCACTGGTGTACTGATGTTGATGACCCCGGCACTGGTGTACTGACACTGATAATCCGGCACTGGTGTACTGACACTGATAATCCGGCACTGGTGTACTGACACTGATAACTCCAGCACTGGTGTACTGACACTGATAATCCGGCACTGGTGTGCTGACACTGATAATCCGGCACTGGTGTACTGACACTGATAATCCGGCACTGGTGTACTGATGTTGATGACCCCGGCACTGGTGTACTGACACTGATAATCCGGCACTGGTGTACTGACACTGATAATCCGGCACTGGTGTACTGATGTTGATGACCCTGGCACTGGTGTACTGACACTGATAATCCGGCACTGGTGTACTGACACTGATAATCCGGCACTGGTGTACTGATGTTGATGACCCCGGCACTGGTGTACTGACACTGATAATCCGGCACTGGTGTACTGATGTTGATGACCCCGGCACTGGTGTACTGACACTGATAATCCGGCACTGGTGTACTGACACTGATAATCCGGCACTGGTGTACTGATGTTGATGACCCCGGCACTGGTGTACTGACACTGATAATCCGGCACTGGTGTACTGATGTTGATGACCCCGGCACTGGTGTACTGACACTGATAATCCGGCACTGGTGTACTGACCCTTTAGATGCACACTGCTGGTGGGTTCCTCCGTGTCGCCATCTTATGAGTGGTTTCCTCTTATAACACTCTACAACCATCACTGAGTAAAGTTATGGAACTGTCGGCCATATTTGTCTATAAATTCCTTCCTTCACCCAAGGGGTTAATAATGCAATGGGCAAAGGTCCCCACAGCCTATGTATTATATACAGGACACATCCCCGTCCATACTCCCATAGGGATGTGCACTGCACCTTCCATTTAGAGGGGAATGTCACGGCACAAACCTTCAGACATCACTGAGCACATGAGGAGGGAGCACTGTGCGTACACTGAGGCTTTTATATCTTAGCAACACTCTACAACCAATCAGAGGTCGGTTTTCAAGGACTCATTGTGGCTGAAAGAATGAAGCACGCATTCTGATTGGTTGCTAAGCTCAACACAGCCAGTAAAGTTCGACGGCGCCTCTTATGTACGTCCCGGCGCTCAGTGATGACGTCAGGAGCTCGTACGCCTGGACACACTCACCTCAGGCACGTCCCTGGCTGAGCCCCGCCCACTGCTGTCACGTGACTGTTACGTCGGCACGTCGCTGTAGTAACTGGTTACTATTCCGCTGGCGCTTCCCTCTAGGTGAGGGGCCAATGGCAGCGTCCGGACAGGGAGGTGTGTGAGGGGGGCAGGACTCACTATGCTCCGCCCATCTGCGTCACATCCGGGCCTGTCACAGGACAGAACAAACAAGGACGAGCCGGGGAGCCGGGGAGCCGGGACCCCAAGTACAGGGCAGGACCCCGCGACCGGGGACACAGCGCCACCTGCCGCCCCGGGGAAGGCCCGTATCCGAGGTGTGGAGAGAGGTCAGTGACGGCTGCGGCCAAACAGATGGTACTGGTGTACTGACACTGCTGACCCCCTCACTGGTGTACTGACACTGGTAACCCTTATACTGGTGTACTGACACTGCTGACCCCCTCACTGGTGTACTGACACTGGTAACCCCTGTACTGGTGTACTGACACTGGTGACCCCCAGGACTAGTGTACTGACACTGGTGACCCCCAGGACTAGTGTACTGACACTGGTGACCCACTCCAATCCTGGCACTGGTGTACTGACACTGATAATCCGGCACTGGTGTACTGACACTGCTGACCCCCTCACTGGTGTACTGACACTGGTAACCCTTATACTGGTGTACTGACACTGGTAACCCTTATACTGGTGTACTGACACTGCTGACCCCCTCACTGGTGTACTGACACTGCTGACCCCCTCACTGGTGTACTGACACTGGTAACCCCTGTACTGGTGTACTGACACTGGTGACCCCCAGGACTAGTGTACTGACACTGGTGACCCACTCCAATCCTGGCACTGGTGTACTGACACTGATAATCCGGCACTGGTGTACTGACACTGATAATCCGGCACTGGTGTACTGACACTGCTGACCCCCTCACTGGTGTACTGACACTGGTAACCCTTATACTGGTGTACTGACACTGCTGACCCCCTCACTGGTGTACTGACACTGCTGACCCCCTCACTGGTGTACTGACACTGGTAACCCCTGTACTGGTGTACTGACACTGGTGACCCCCAGGACTAGTGTACTGACACTGGTGACCCACTCCAATCCTGGCACTGGTGTACTGACACTGATAATCCGGCACTGGTGTACTGACACTGATAATCCGGCACTGGTGTACTGACACTGCTGACCCCCTCACTGGTGTACTGACACTGGTGACCCCCAGGACTGGTGTACTGACACTGGTGACCCACTCCAATCCTGGCACTGGTGTACTGACACTGATAATCCGGCACTGGTGTACTGACACTGGTAACCCTTATACTGGTGTACTGACACTGGTGACCCCCAGGGCTGGTGTACTGACACTGCTGACCCACTCACTGGTGTACTGACACTGATAATCTGACACTGGTGTACTGACACTGCTGACCCCCTCACTGGTGTACTGACACTGGTGACCCCCAGGACTGGTGTACTGACACTGGTGACCCACTCCAATCCTGGCACTGGTGTACTGACGCTGATAACTCCGGCACTGGTGTACTGACACTGGTAACCCCTGTACTGGTGTACTGACACTGGTAACCCCTGTACTGGTGTACTGACACTGCTGACCCCCTCACTGGTGTACTGACACTGGTGACCCACTCCAATCCTGGCACTGGTGTACTGACACTGATAATCCGGCACTGGTGTACTGACACTGATAATCCGGCACTGGTGTACTGACACTGATAATCCGGCACTGGTGTACTGACGCTGATAACTCCGGCACTGGTGTACTGACACTGGTAACCCTTATACTGGTGTACTGACACTGGTGACCCCCAGGACTGGTGTACTGACACTGCTGACCCACTCACTGGTGTACTGACACTGATAATCTGACACTGGTGTACTGACACTGGTGACCCCCTCACTGGTGTACTGACACTGGTAACCCTTATACTGGTGTACTGACACTGCTGCTTGGCATAGGCAAGGGTACACCGACACTATTAACCCCCGCCCTGCCAGATTATTTCAGCCGGTTCCATTACTGACTGTCGGATCCTTGTGGTCGGCGCTGTGTTACGTGGTGGGACGGACCCCGCCGGAGTCGCTGTGAACATGGGGTCGTGTTAAGCAGTTAATAGACCCCTTTTATATAAGATCCTAGAAAACCCCTTTAAATGACCCCAAATAGCCAGGAATCTTTATTGGATGCAGGCCTGAGTGTGTACATGTGGGGGGTTAGCAGGGGCCGCACCCCCAGACCAGTCTGTAGTAACACTGAGTGAGGATGCAGCCTGCGGCCCCCTCCTTATCGCTCTGTGGGGTCCCTGTATGGTCAGTGTAGGAGTGCTGAGCTCAGGAACTAGTTATCAGGACCCTCCCATGGTGTCACCGCAGACCCCCAGGACAAGAAGTACAGGAAAAGCTGCTCTGAGGGGGGGGGGAGGGGTGGCAGACAATGGCGGTTATAGGGACAGGCTGTAGCCCCACTATCACCATGTAGAGCTAACTCCGGCACTGGTGTACTGACACTGATAATCCTGACACTGGTGTACTGACACTGGTAACCCCTCTACTGGTGTAGTGACACTGATAACTCCGGCACTGGTGTAGTGACACTGATAACTCTGGCACTTGTGTACTGACACTGATAATCCGGCACTGGTGTACTAACATTGATAATCCAGCACTGGTGTACTGACACTGATAATCTGGCACTGGTGTACTAACACTGATAATCCAGCACTGGTGTACTGACACTGTTAATCCCGGCATTGGTGTACTGACACTGATAATCCGGCACTGGTGTACTGACACTGGTAACCCCTGTACTGACACTGATAATCCCGACACTGGTGTACTGACATTGATAATCCAGCACTGGTGTACTGACATTGATAATCCAGCACTGGTGTACTGACATTGATAATCCGGCACTAGCGTACTGACACTGGTAACCCCTGTACTGGTGTACTAACACTGATAATCAGACACAGGTGTACTGACACTGGTAACCTCTATACTGGTGTACTGACACTGATAATCCGACACAGGTGTACTGACTCTGGTAACCTCTATACTGGTGTACTGACACTGATAATCCCGACACTGGCGTACTGACACTGATAATCCAGCACTGGTGTACTGACACTGATAATCCAGCACTGGTGTACTGACATTGATAATCTGGCACTGGTGTACTGACACTGGTAACATCTATACTGGTGTACTGACACTGGTAACCCCTGTACTGGTGTACTGACACTGGCAACCCCTGTACTGGTGTACTGACACTGGCAACCCCTGTACTGGTGTACTGACACTGGCAACCCCTGTACTGGTGTACTGACACTGGCAACCCCTGTACTGGTGTACTGACACTGGCAACCCCTGTACTGGTGTACTGACACTGGTAACCCCTGTACTGGTGTACTGACACTGGTAACCCCTGTACTGGTGTACTGACACTGGCAACCCCTGTACTGGTGTACTGACACTGGCAACCCCTGTACTGGTGTACTGACACTGGCAACCCCTGTACTGGTGTACTGACACTGGCAACCCCTGTACTGGTGTACTGACACTGGCAACCCCTGTACTGGTGTACTGACACTGGCAACCCCTGTACTGGTGTACTGACACTGGCAACCCCTGTACTGGTGTACTGACACTGGCAACCCCTGTACTGGTGTACTGACACTGGCAACCCCTGTACTGGTGTACTGACACTGGTAACTGGTAAGTACAGGAAAAGCTGCTCTGAGGGAGGGGGGGCTGCAGACAATGGCGGCTGTAGGGACAGGCTGTAGCCCCACTATCACCATGTAGAGCTTCTGGAGGACCCCCGAGCTCAGGGTCCCGAGGACTTTGTTCCCATCAAGTCACCAAATACAGATCAGGTTCCTGAGATCCCTCTCAGACCCCCCCCCCCCTCCGATCCCCATCCTCCCCCCCCCCCCATCCCCCACTCTGATCCCCTCTCCGGTCCCCCTCTTGGGCGGCTTTGTGATTCTATAGCACTATAATCTGATCATGAATACATTTATGGGGGGGAAACAATGAGGACCCCCTTCTCTAACAGATGATCTGCTGTCCTGGTCAATCTAGATCAGAAGACCCCCCACTATAGGAAGTCCCCACACCCTGCTGGAAATAAGGTGTCCTCTGGTTATTTGCTCGGATGGCGTGCAGTTCCCCACTTCCCCTGCAGTGGCCGCTGTAGCTAAATCGTACGGCTGCCTGCAACCTCCTACTCGGCGATCACAACTGACCCGAATTGATTCCACTCACTTATACCCCCAATTTTGGGGAATTGAAGTCCACTTGGTCGCACCTTTTGTGCTCGGTCTAAAACCTTCCCAACACTCTCGCATGTCCTTATGACCACAGTGATTTGTGCTCAACTACTTCCCGTTGTGCCGGGGGCCGATTCATAAAAAATTCGTTCTCGCTTTTCTTTTTTGGGGGGGCACAGAGCAGATTCCTCCATCTGTACAATCGCGGCCCGGATTCCTGTTGTTCTTGGCTGGAATCCTTCTCGTAAACGGTATTTACAGAATACAGCGCGGTGACGCCATCCCCGCCGCCGAGTCCTGACATTGATCTCTATCCGTCAAGGGCATCTTGTATCAAAAGCTCTTAAAGGGGCTGTCCACTCTCAACAGGCCTTGTCAGGAAGTCGATGATTAAGTGTCTTCCTGCTGGGATCCCAGTTGTAGAATCCTGCCAGTAAGTGTTCAGCTTCCCTACAGCTCCCCCGCAGGAGAAATGAGGTATTACACTATTGGGATGCGTGATGCCTGTGATGGCCGCACATGCGCGTCGCCGCTCCATAGACGATGTACAGCGCCTGAGTGCGCATGCGCGGCCATCGCTTCCTTCAAAAGGATCAGTGGGGGTCTCGGCGATCAGACCCCCGCAGTGATCAGCAGGTTATCTCCTCTGGTGGACGTGTTAGATCTCCAGCCTCCATGATCAGTAGACACTTCGCACCTTGACAGTTTCCATCGCGATCTCTCCGTTCCCGTCACATGTTCTCCTCTTGGCAGCTGCGACTCTCCGGCCCCGTGCAGAAGTTTCCACCGGCAGCTGACGGCCCGAGATACAGTCTGTGCAGTGCGTGAGGCCAGTGCACGCTGCAGACGCCCCCGATATGAGGCACTCGCCCAGTTTAGGGTGTCCGTAGCATTGTCCTAAAAAAGGGGGGGTACTACGGCTCCGTCTGAGTACAGCTCATGCCCTCTCGCTCCTGCTGATTTCTCCAGCCCCGTCCTTGCCCTATCGCACTAGGAACTTTTAGAAGCCCTAGGGCGTAAAATGAATGCATGCGGATAAATACATCTACCCCCAAAATGAGGGGATTATCTCATTAATTGGGGCGTCAATACCTTTTCCACCAATTTCTAATGTTGCGCTGGGCAGAATCAGTCTCCTTCCCCTTCTGGCAGCTGGTGTTTTTTCGAATATAGGAGAAAAAGAGCTTACTAGTCATTTGAGATGAGTCCATTTGGGAAGGTGGCAGTGTAAACGGGTGCCTGAGAAAGGAGTCTTTTCAGCCACGCTGCCCTGTTACTGCTCCTTTCATGACAAGCAGGCAGAAAACAATTTCTATAGGCTGCCCCGCAGTGAGCAGAGGATCGCTGTGCTCAGATCTGGCGGAGCGGAAAGGGCGCAGGTTAAAAGGACACGCAAGGCAAAACCGATACCGCTGGATTTAGTCCTGGGGGCGGAGCATGACTACTTGAGAGAATATGCCCCGCCCCCTCAGGAAGGATCGGTTTGAACCATATTGGACAGAGTTAAACCATTAGAAGGGTGATACAGGGTGGAGATCCAAGTGTATGGGGTCTAAGGGGCAATGCTTACTGGGAAAAGGTATGCAAATTAGCTCCTTGCCAGAAGGAAGTGATGTCTCTCTAGTGCCACCTATAGGCAGCTGTCAGTACGAGGGCGGGTAGCAACTTTCCTTCTGGTTGCAGCTATTACTTCTAGATGAGAAAGTTTCCATTCACTGGCAGCAAGCAGAAACTTGGGGAGGGGGGAAGTTGGAAAGTAAAGTATCAGGAGCTTCCAGGGAAACAAAACTTTATTGTTCCGTTTTTAGGTTTTAGCGGAGTGACGGTGAAGTCAGGATCAGTCTGTGTGCGGCCCTGACGAGGGATTAATGCCGCGATTATCGGGCCGGATCCAGCAAACCTGCTGTAAGAAGAGAGGAATGGTAGAGGGAGGTAAAGCCCCCCAGGACCCCCGGCCAGGTCAGGGTAGGTCACTCCTCTGTGCATGATGGAGCCCGTGGGCCACGCTCCACCCTCACTAATAAACAGGTGATATTTTGGGATGTGGAAGTAAAAAAAAAAAAACCCATAAGAACCAGTGCAGTCCCTGAGGTTGTAGATGCGCTGAAGGGGGAGGTGGCTGTGACTACTAGGGGGTAGATGGGGCTGTAGATATTACTGGAGAAGTGGGTGTCTGCTGTGACTAGTAGGGAGGTAGGTGGGCTGTAGATATTACTGGAGAAGGTGGGTGTCTGCTGTGACTAGTAGGGAGGTAGGGGGGCTGTAGATATTACTGGAGAAGGTGGGTGTCTGCTGTGACTAGTAGGGAGGTAGGTGGGCTGTAGATATTACTGGAGAAGGTGGGTGTCTGCTGTGACTAGTAGGGAGGTAGGTGGGCTGTAGATATTACTGGAGAAGTGGGTGTCTGCTGTGACTAGTAGGGAGGTAGGTGGGCTGTAGATATTACTGGAGAAGTGGGTGTCTGCTGTGACTAGTAGGGAGGTAGGTGGGCTGTAGATATTACTGGAGAAGGTGGGTGTCTGCTGTGACTAGTAGGGAGGTAGGGGGGCTGTAGATATTACTGGAGAAGGTGGGTGTCTGCTGTGACTAGTAGGGAGGTAGGGGGGCTGTAGATATTACTGGAGAAGGTGGGTGTCTGCTGTGACTACTAGGGGGTAGATGGGGCTGTAGATATTACTGGAGAAGGTGGGTGTCTGCTGTGACTAGTAAGGAGGTAGGTGGCCTGTAGATATTACTGGAGAAGGTGGGTGTCTGCTGTGACTACTAGGGAGGTATATGGGGCTGTAGTTATTACTGGAGAAGGTGGGGTGTATGCTGTGAGTACTAGGGAGGTAGGTGGACTGTAGTTATTACTGGAGAAGGTGGGGTGTATGCTGTGACTACTAGGGGGTAGATGGGGCTGTAGATATTACTGGAGAAGGTGAGTGTCTGCTGTGACTACTAGGGAGGTATATGGGGCTGTAGTTAATACTGGAGAAGGTGGGGTGTATGCTGTGACTACTAGGGAGGTATATGGGGCTGTAGTTAATACTGGAGAAGGTGGGGTGTATGCTGTGACTACTAGGGAGGTAGGTGGGCTGTAGTAATTACTGGAGAAGGTGGGTGTCTGCTGTGACTATTAGGGAGGTAGGTGGGCTGTAGTAGTTACTGGAGAAGGTGGGTGTCTGCTGTGACTAGTAGGGAGGTAGGTGGGCTGTAGTAATTACTGGAGAAGGTGGGGTGTCTGCTGTGACTACTAGGAAGGTAGGTGGACTGTAGTTATTACTGGAGAAGTGAGTGTCTGCTGTGACTACTAGGGAGGTAGGTGGACTGTAGATATTACTGGAGAAGTGAGTGTCTGCTGTGACTACTAGGGAGGTATATGGGGCTGTAGTTATTACTGGAGAAGGTGGGTGTCTGCTGTGACTAGTAGGGAGGTAGGTGGACTGTAGTAATTACTGGAGAAGGTGGGTGTCTACTGTGACTAGTAGGGAGGTAGGTGGGCTGTAGATATTACTGGAGAAGGTACTGAGGGAGTTTGAATGGTCCTGTTAGTGTGTTTTTATTTTGGGTGACTACTGGGGATGTCATTGGGGCTGTTGTGGCTACAGGGGACATGGAGTGGTAGAGCGAGTCTGTGTATTTGGACTGCCTGCTGTGACTACTGGGGAGCTGGATGGGGCTGTTGTGACCACTGATCAGTTATTATAGTGTATGTGGGGGCCCTTGGTATGGCTCCAGTGTCGGTATGTGAGTCTGTCCTAACTACTAGGCTTGGATAGTGGGGCCAGTGTATGTAGGGTGTCTGCTGTAACTACTAGGGAGTTGAGTAGAACTGATGCTTGTGGTCTTGACTGTGTTTTACTGCTGTTCAACCCCGTACATACTGCAGCCAATAGTGACCACAGAAACTAATCCGTTAGATGTGGGAAGCTCCCTCTGTCACCATGAGGTGCCTGCAGTGACTACTGGGGAGTTCGGGATGGTAAGGTTAGCATATGGGTATGGGGTGTCTACTGTGGATACTAAAGAAAGTGATTGAGGCTTTGTAACTCATTTCAACTCTTCAGTAATTACAAAATCCCCTTAAACCTCCCTAGTAGTCACAGCCGGTACCCCACATACCTACACTAACCCTACCGTCCCAACAGACGCAACCTCCTCCCTAGTAGTCTCAGCAGGTATCTCATACCTACACTAACCCTACCGTCCCAACAGACCCACCCTCCTCCCTAGTAGTCTCAGCAGGTATCTCACATACTTACACTAACCCTACCGTCCCAACAGACCCACCCTCCTCCCTAGTAGACTCAGCAGGCACCATACATATATACACTAACCCTACCGTCCCAACAGACCTACCCTCCTCCTTAGTAGTCCCTTCCGACACCACATACATACATCAACCCCACCTTCCTCCCTAGGAGTCTCAGCAGACACCCCACACACATTAGCCTCACCATCCCAACAGTAATGTATTGGGTGTCTGCTGTGACTACTAGGGAGGTGGGTCGGGCGGTTGTGCTTCTTCCGTAAGAAGGGCTGGTAGGGTTAGTGTATGTTGGGTGTCTGCTGTGGCTACTGTAAAGCTGGGATGGTGAAGTTGGCCACAACAGCCTTACTCACCTCCCCTGTAGTCACAGCAAGCGCACTACATTCATTACTTTTGGGATGTTGAGGTTGGTGTATATATGTTGGGTGCCTGCAGTGACTGCTAGGGAGGTAGCCGAGGCTGATGTGACGACTCCATAAGTAGCTGGATCTTCTCCGAAGACTTCAGAAGGGAGTCACACCGCGCCTCCTTGTGATACCATGCCTCCTCGTCACACCGCGCCTCCCTGTCACACCGCGCCTCCTCGTCACACCCGTGCCTCCTTGTGATACCATGCCTCCCCGTCACACCGCGCCTCCCCGTCACACTGTGCCTCCTCGTCACACCGTGCCTCCTTGTGATACCATGCCTCCTCGTCACACCGTGCCTCCTCGTCACACCGTGCCTCCTTGTGATACCATGCCTCCTCGTCACACCGTGCCTCCTTGTGATACCATGCCTCCTCGTCACACCGTGCCTCCTCGTCACACCGTGCCTCCCATGACTTCTGTCTCTGGTGATCTTTGATCACACAAGGTGTGACTTTTGTGTCATGCGTAGCTCGATCACCAGACTGGGCGGATTCCTGTGTTTCCTCGCCCCTGGTATTGGAGACTATTTTTTTTTTAACTTCCTCCTAATCCTACAACTATGCGAATGAGCTCTCCTCCAGGAGGAAGGGAGCCGGCTCTTATTGGAGGTAGACCTCAGCGTCCGACACCCAGGTCCTTCTGGTTTGGCGAAATATCCCTCGTCATTCAATAAAGGTCAGACGCTCACTTATAGGGTGGCGTCCTCGAAAAGGTGGCCCCGTAGAGATCCATCTTTTTCCTTCTGGAGGTAAGCTAATCTGCATACATTTTCCTCAGGCCTATAAGTCTCCTTACACTTCCTGGTGGTCTCCATATTTTCCAAATGAGAAAGGGTGCCCCTTGAAAAATATAAGAGAGGAACATTTTGGGGAAAAGGTATCAGGGGAGATTATACAATAGGTTTGCCCCAGAAACAGCGCCACTCTTGGCTGTGGGCTTGTTCGGTATTGCATTACACCTGTGCATGGCTGCAATACCACCGGTGGCCCAAGTAGGAGAGTGGCGCTGTTTTGATTTTTTTTTTTTTTTTTTTTTAAATCCCTTACCATCCTATTGGCCAAACCCACTGGGATCGGCCCACCATCCTGTGTATGGAGGGGCCCCGACGTCTGATCAGGGAAGATGGGGCGCTGGTAATTGGATATATGGGGGGAGATGGTTGTTGACCCAACTCCTCTGATCTTTTGCTGGCAGTCACTGAGACACATCGGGGGCCACTTATCTGAACACATCAGGTTAGAAAGGGTCACATTTTTGGATTTTTCTCCGGGGTCTTATTTGGTCACCGGGATTTGTGACTTCTCTGCCGCTCAATGAGTTAAATATTCATGGAGTTCACTAGTGACCTTCGACCCCACTCCACACTGAGGCCGGATCTCCCCTGTCACCGACTCATGGACTCAGCATTATTCTCCCTGACACCACAATCTGAAAATCCCAAACCAAATACATTACCTCCCCCCCAGGATGATCGCCCGCACCAGAGGAACACAACCCACCCCCTGAGACCACTATATAAGAATATATATTACTCACAAGGAGCCGTACAGGACTAGGAAAATCTGGCTGGTCTTTACATTGAATCTGACTGAGTTGCAATACCAGAAGCAACCTGCAGAATGGAGGTGGCAGTGTTGTGCTTTTTAATCCCACTTTAAGAATTCCCAATCTGTCCCACTTGGCAGCTGGAGGTCAATGACTTTCTACTATAGAAGCAAAGCTGCAGTGTCCAGTATGGAGCAGGAGACTAAAAGAGCCAAACAATTGGACCAATATCATCAGACCAGGGCGGCCATCTACTCCTCACAGGGGGTCGTCCGTACCCCACATCAATGGCCGATGCCGGGGATTTCTAAATGCAGGTTACTTGATTTCCACAGGAGATAAGCGGCTGCCTGAGAAATCTGGAAACCCCTTATTCCCCTCTTCTCATTGTCACCCTTTCTGTCCGGTGCACATCACTCCTCACATTGAATATACCTTCTGTCCGGTGCGCATCGCTCCTCACATTGGCCGCACCTTCTGTCCGGTGCGCATCGCTCCTCACATTGGCCGCACCTTCTGTCCGGTGCACATCGCTCCTCACATTGAATATACCTTCTGTCCGGTGCGCATCGCTCCTCACATTGGCCGCACCTTCTGTCCGGTGCGCATCGCTCCTCACATTGAATATACCTTCTGTCTGATGCACATCGCTCCTCACATTGGCCGCACCTTCTGTCCGGTACACATCGCTCCTCACATTGGCCGCACCTTCTGTCCGGTACACATCGCTCCTCACATTGAATATACCTTCTGTCTGATGCACATCGCTCCTCACATTGGCCGCATCTTCTGTCCGGTACACATCGCTCCTCCCATTGGCCGCACCTTCTGTCCGGTGCACATCGCTCCTCACATTGGCTATACCTTCTGTCTGATGCACATCGCTCCTCACATTGGCCGCATCTTCTGTCCGGCGCACATCGCTCCTCACATTGGCCGCACCTTCTGTCCGGTGCACATCGCTCCTCACATTGGCCGCACCTTCTGTCCGGTGCACATCGCTCCTCACATTGGCTATACCTTCTGTCTGATGCACATCGCTCCTCACATTGGCCTCACCTTCTGTCCGGTACACATCGCTCCTCACATTGGCCGCACCTTCTGTCTGGCGCACATCGCTCCTCACATTGGCTATACCTTCTGTCTGATGCACATCGCTCCTCACATTGGCCGCATCTTCTGTCCGGTGCACATCGCTCCTCCCATTGGTCGCACCTTCTGTCCGGTGCATGTCGCTCCTCCCATTGGTCGCACCTTCTGTCCGATGCACATCGCTCCTCACATTGGCCGCACCTTCTGTCCGATGCACATCGCTCCTCACATTGGCCGCACCTTCTGTCTGGCGCACATCGCTCCTCCCATTGGCCACACCTTCTGTCTGGCGCACATCGCTCCTCCCATTGGCCACACCTTCTGTCTGGCGCACATCGCTCCTCCCATTGGCCACACCTTCTGTCTGGCGCACATCGCTCCTCCCATTGGCTATACCTTCTGTCTGGCACACATCGCTCCTCCCATTGGCCGTGCTTTCTGGAACATATTGTGGGGTTTTTGGGGTTATTTTGGCCACTAGATGGAGCTGTTTCCCACCAATATACTGGGATTTCCACATGAAGTAACCTTGTCCCCTCTGTTGTACGGTCCATGAAATCTTCCCCTGGGCTCCTGGCTCAGGCCGTGTACAGATGACGCCACTTTAATCACCGCATTTCCCGTAATAAACACTAATCCTCGTCAGTTTTTTCGGGAAGTGACCCGTCCTATTACCGGCACCTGTCTCGCATTTAGGACACGGATTAGTGTAAAGTCTTCCCAAGAGGCCGCGTCAGCACCTCGCCGATTACCAGCGGATTACAGGACTTTACAATTTGTGCCTGGGGGGGGGGGGGGGAAGCCGAGGAACACAGCGCAGCGCCCTCCGGTGGGGGGTGATAGGTCGTGCGCTCTGTTGACATCATCAAGGGATGACGCCATCACCGCCACGGGCAAGGTTGGTGACAGACTCCGATGTCACCTTGCGACGAGGGGGCGCCATCATCCTTCATGGGGTGTGGAAAATCGGAAAACGTTTTGAGGTGAAATGATTGACTACCTGCAGCCACCACTAGAGGGAGCTTAGGAGCTGATTGGATACACACAGTACTCAATGATAACATTGTCTGCAGTGAGCTCCCTCTAGTGGTGGCTGCAGGTAATTAAACTGTCTACAGGGGGGATTTGGAGCAGAAAAATGAATTGACGTCCACTGTAATTAAAATTTTTCTGTTCAAGCGATGCCGTTAAAATGAATCATAACATTACAGTCAATCTGTGCTCGGCTCTGGCTGGCTGATAACGGGGAGCAATAGACGACGTTTCCTTTTCTCACGTACCGTCCCTTTAAATCACATGAGGCCGCTGGGTCAGGAGACCCTTAAATGCAGGATGTCTGGAGGAATAATAAAAGCCCGGATAATCTTTCGAATGGGCTCGGTGGCTCCGGTCACATGACGGCGGAGCGTTCCACTCTGTTAACGAGGCCGGGGGTGTATCAGCTGTTTAATGATTCCACGCAGAGGCTGTAATGATTAATCCATTAGCTGCTGCTAATCGCCCTGCGAGGCACAGGAGGCAGCGGCGGCTCGCAGCGTTCACTGCCGGACACCGTCACATCCCAGCGCACGGATTTTTTATTTATTTTTTATTATTATTATTTTCATTTATTTTTTCCTTTGTTTTTTTTTTTTTTTTGCAGAAGAAACGACTTTTGGATTATAAAATATAAGTCTGGAAACGGGATGTCGGTGACGGCGATGGCGGCCCCTCCAGAGTCTCCGTAATCTGTGGTCCATTAGGATGGTAAGCCGCACTTATATACCTTCACTTTTCTGCCGTCAGACTTCTCCTCCAGACTCTGGTTACTCCTACTGGCAGCGCTCCTTTTTTTTTTTTTCCTCCTACAGAGAGCAGCATGATGTAGGGACAGAGCCCCTGATTCCAGTGATGTGTCACTGACTGGGCTGCCTGCTGTAGTTTTGATAAAACCATTGTTATATCAGTAGAGGACCAGTAGACCTGAGGCAGGGTAGTTCAGCCACGCCCCCAGCACTGATTGGCAGCTTTGCACAGTGTACACAGAAAGCAGCCAATCAGCGGTGTGGGCAGGGTTATACACGGCTCAGCATTTGGAGCTCTGCTAGATCTGCAGCTGAGAAAACTGTGATTTTTAGCAAATCTGCAGCAGGCAGCCCTGTAAGTGATATATCGCTGGAATCGGGGTCCCTGCACCTACATCATGCTGCTCTCAGATTATATGGTAAACCCTTTCCCTATAAATGGCTGGGGGCTGTGGCAATGCAGAGGTTAATATTCGTTACTGTCTGGGGGGAGGAGGGTTGGATTTATTTTCACTGGACGCAGATTTCTGATGTATCGGGGGTAATGCCGCAGTGCTCTGACAGCTCCAAACTTGGGGCTACAGACCCTAGCAGCCCCTACCTGGCAGACCACCACAACTGAGGACCACCTGTCAGAACCCCTGTTGCCCCGAGAAGATAAGCGGCTGCCGTACTCATCAGGTGCGGATGGCCGCCCTGTCCCTCAGGGAGGTTGGTCTACAATTCCTCCTGGCAGCTGCGTATCTTTCCGTCCCCTCCGGACACGTGCAGGGACCTTATCCAGGAGTGACGGGGCCGGTGTGGCACGGTGCGTGTGACCTTGAGCCCGGGCTGTTATCTCACGGCTCCACAGTGTACACTGCTATCATACTGGTGCGTGACGGCTCGGGTCACCGCCCTCTGTCACCACTCGCGGAGACAATGATGGGGGTAGTGGGTAAGTGGCAGATGTGTGCAGGGAGGGCGTCCTCATTACCGAGGGGGAGAGGGACAGGATGTTACACTGAAGGCCAAGACTTCAGAGGAGTACCAAGATGGTGGTGACGGGGGCCCTCGGCCAACTCCGGCTGCCATGTGGTCTACGTGTCCTCGCTGATTTTTTTTCTTTTCATTTTTTTGCTTTGATCGCAGTGTAATGATCACCGGCACGAGCTGCCATGTCCGCCATCATGGTAGACACCGACGGGGAGTTCTGCGCCCTGACGCCCCTGGAGGACGATGACCTCGGCAGCCCCCTGTCCGGAGAATTCCTCCAGATCGAGGAGATCCAGGACATCTCGCAGAGCATCGGAGACAACGAGTCCGCCTCATTCGGCACCGCCGAGTACACGTATCTGGGGAGCGGTCCTGGCTCCAATGGGTCCATCAGCACCGATCTAACAGGTTAGAGGGGGGGGGAAGGGTGCAGAGCCGTCTGTGGGGGCATCCGGCATGGGTGCCCTGTATATGGGCCACTGTATGGATGGGGGGACCTCGGAGGTGTCACCTGGCGTTCCCAGGGTTCAAAACGTCAACTAGACCCAAGACCCCAGAACAGACCCCTTCAGTCATTTAGACCCCAACTCAAACTCCAAAAAATTAATTCAGACCGTTATAATGGAACCTCAGACCTTGTAAAATGAATTACTGGCCCCCCTGAAATCATTAAGACCCCAAATCAAACCAATAGAATTTATTAAGACTTCAGACCAGACCCATGAATTTCATTCTGACCCCAAATCAGGCTCCGTAACAGTAAGTTGGCTCCCCAGGCCCCCTTTAAAAGATTGTGGCTCCCCAGGCCCCCTTTAAATGATTGTGGCTCCCCAGGCCCCCTTTAAATGATTGTGGCTCCCCAGGCCCCCTTTAAATGATTGTGGCTCCCCAGGCCCCCTTTAAATGATTGTGGCTCCCCAGGCCCCCTAAACTGATCTCCCCAGGCCCCCTAAAATGATCGGGCCTCCCCGGGCCCCCTAAAATGATCCTGGCTCCCCGGGCCAGGCCCCCTGAAAATGGTTGTGACTCCCCGGGCCAGGCCCCCTGACATTGTGGGGTGGTGTTTGGCACTGCACATCAGTCGGTGGTGGGGGGACTAGTCCTGCCCGGTTACGTGACGCTGCTGTTTTGTGTTCCTGTAGCAGACACCCTGTCGCCAGCATCCAGTCCGTCCTCAATCTCCCTCCCCGCGCCAACCGGATGCGCAGAAGATCCGGCTAACAAACAGCTGAACCTCGAGTGTCGGGTGTGCGGGGACAAGGCGTCAGGATTTCACTATGGCGTACACGCGTGTGAAGGCTGCAAGGTGAAGCGCGTACCCAGCTTTATTCAGAGCGCATTAATGACAGCGGGACACAGCGCCCCTCCCGCGCACAGCGTGTGTCGAGTATTGCAGCTTTAAAGTCAAAGTTGATTGGAACGAGCTTCAAGGCCGGTTACATGGCAGGAACTTCAGGAGGCGGCCGCTAAAGCAGCAGTGGCATTGTGATAGGAGTAATTTTTAGGCAGAATAATTTTTGGACACTGCATATTTTTAGGTCTAAATTGTGAACTTTTTTTAGGCTGTGAATGGCAATAGTGGTATATGGCAGTATAATCGAGGCACATACAGTATGTGACTATTATATGGGTTGTATATGGCAGTATTATTCTGGCATAATGTGACATTACGTGTCTGTATACGACGTTATCTTGGTACTATATGGTAGTATTATGCGGGCTTTTTATTACAATAGGATCTTGCCTATGTATGGTGGTATGTATATGGCGATATTATGTGTGCCACTCCGGCGGTATTATGCGGGTTCTATATGGCCATATATGGCGGTATGGTGAGGGCTTTTTATAGGAGTATTATCTTGTCAGTATTATGTGGGCTGCACATGGTAATATTATCTTGGCACCATGTGGACTGGACAGTATATGATAATTGAACATTATATGACGGTGCTGTGTTTGCTGTATATGGCAGTATTAATAAATCACTGAGTGCATGTTGGTAGGTGGACCCGGTCAGGCAGATCAGACCAGTTTTGGGGGGATCATTTTTCTGGGCTCCCA
Source organism: Ranitomeya imitator (assembly GCF_032444005.1). Lineage (NCBI taxonomy): Eukaryota > Metazoa > Chordata > Amphibia > Anura > Dendrobatidae > Ranitomeya > Ranitomeya imitator. Next base: position 21,117,388 of record NC_091285.1, on the reverse strand, counting down.
ATTGTGTAGTGACCCCCTTCCCCCCCATCATTATGATTATTAATGCTGGCATTGCTGTATTATTAGGGGTTTTTCAGAAGAACCATCCGCCTGAAGCTGGTGTACGACCGCTGTGAACGGGCCTGTAAGATCCAGAAGAAGAATCGGAACAAGTGCCAATATTGCCGGTTCGAGAAGTGCCTTGGTGTGGGAATGTCCCATAACGGTGAGTGACCGAGCGGCCGCGGGGGAGGAGTCTCATCAGGAGGCGTGGCTTGCGTTCTACTGTAGTGGGGAGAGGCTCCTGCTGCAGCCAGTTGTTTTTAAGAGGACGAATGAGAAAGTGGAAAAGTGGGAGCCGGCGCCATTCACATCTCTTCTGTTGCCTCCGCAGCGATCCGTTTCGGGAGGATGCCTCGTTCGGAGAAGGCGAAGCTCACCGCCGAAATTCTCACGTGCGAACAAGATGTGAAGGGCTCAGCAATTTCCGACCTTCTGTCCCTGGCCAAACTCATCTACGAGGCTTATCAGAAGAACTTCAACATGAACAAAGTCATAGCGAGAGCCATCCTCACAGGGAAAGGCAACAACTCCGTAGGTTTCCCGCCAGCGTCGAATTCCTATAAAACAGTGACAGCGCCTGGCACGTTGCTGATGCGTGATGTGATGTCATCGCTATGGTCACATGACTTGAAGTGATGTCATCACTGAGAGAACCAGAGCGGAGAACAGCCTTAAAGTGGGTTTTTCAACCCCCCGGAGGACCCAGTGTAATACCTTATTTCCCCTCTAGTGGTGCTGCAGGGAAACTGAGCACTTCCTCCAGGTGATTTGCTTGGAAGTGGTTTTTCTTCCACCCGTCCTCCTGGGAGTTGTAGTGTTTCTCACGTGGGGTGATGTTTGCCGTCTCCTGGAGCAGAGTAACCTTTAGAGCGAACTCTGCAAATAATCCACTGTCAATATACAAAGTGCAAGCGCGCGGAGAGCGAGCAGCCGCGGCAATCACTGCATAGCCCCAGACCGTCGGATCTCCGGGGACATAGAAAAAGGGAAGAAAAAAAAAGGCACAATAATATTTTAGAAGAAAAAAAAAAAAGTTCTAAGAATTGTTTTTAACATACCGTTGCCATTACTGATAGGGCGGAAACCTGTCGAATTTTTATAAAATGTAGGTGAATAATTTTTGGGGGTACAAATCATTATTTTTTTTGTCTCTCTCTTCCCGGCAGCCGTTCGTCATCCACGACATGGAAACCTTGTGCATGGCAGAAAAGACGTTAGTAGCCAAACTGGTGGCCAACGGCATCCAGAACAAGGAGGCGGAGGTGCGGATCTTCCACTGCTGCCAGTGCACGTCGGTGGAGACCGTCACCGAACTCACAGAATTTGCCAAATCCATACCAGGATTTACCGAACTGGACCTGAACGATCAGGTGACCTTACTAAAGTACGGGGTCTACGAAGCCATGTTTGCCATGCTGGCTTCTGTCATGAACAAGGACGGCATGTTGGTGGCTTATGGGAATGGGTTTATTACCCGGGAGTTCCTGAAGAGCCTACGGAAGCCCATAGGGGACATGATGGAACCCAAGTTTGAGTTTGCAATGAAGTTCAACGCGTTGGAGCTGGATGATAGTGATATCTCGCTCTTCGTCGCTGCCCTCATCTGCTGTGGAGGTAGGTCCTTCACACCCTTCACTATAGTCGTTTTTTTCCCACCAAATTTTAGGTGGCGTTTTCATAAATAATGCGGCCATGTTTAAAGGAGTTTTCTACCCAAGTGAAATTCTGAAGAAAATAACTCCATAATGATCACCTACTTGAGTCTCGCCCCACTGCTCTTTTTTCCCTCTCCCTTTTGTTCTCCCCTCTCCCTTAGCCTCGCCCCTCTGCCCTTTTCTTCTCCCCTCTCCCTTTGCCTCGCCCCTCTGCCCTTTTCTTCTCCCCTCTCCCTTTGCCTCGCCCCTCTGCCCTTTTCTTCTCCCCTCTCCCTTTGCCTCGCCCATGCCCCTCTGCCCTTATTCCCTCTCCCTTTGCTTTGCCCCTCTGCCCTGTTTCCCTCCTTTCACCTTGCCCCTTCTGCCCTTTTCCTCTCCCTTTGCCTCGCCCCTCTGCCCTTTTCTTCTCCCCTCTCCCTTTGCCTCGCTCCTTACCACTCTACCCTTTTCCTCTTCCTTTGCCTCGTTCCTCACCCCTCTGCCGTTTCCCTCCCTTCACCTTGCCCCTCTGCCCTTTTCTTCTCCCCTCTCCCTTTGCCTCGCCCTTCTGCCCTTTTCTTCTCCCCTCTTCCTTTGCCTCGCTCCTCACCCCTCTACCCTTTTCCTCTCCCTTTGCCTCGCTCCTCACCCCTCTACCCTTTTCCTCTCCCTTTGCCTCGTTCCTCACCCCTCTGCCCTTTTCCTCTCCCTTTGCCACGCCTCTCTGCTGTTTTCTTCACCCCTCTCCCTCACCCCTCTGACCTTCCCCTCTCCCCACCTCCCTATGCACGTGAGAAGAAGAGAGAGGGAAGTCTAGAGGTATCTTGTGAGCATGCGTTGCCACACACACACTTTCTCCCACTCCCGCGTGCTCCCTCCCATCCTCATCCCCAAAACCCTCATTCTTCCTCTCATGAGCAGAGAGGGAGGGGTTGTCTTTGCTTGGCGAATGACAGGTGATAATTTGCTAAATTTGGACACTCCCTTTAATAGGGAAAAACATGGTAAAAAAATTATTACTTATGACTATTCCGCTGTTTGTCCCATTACAGACCGTCCAGGATTGGTGAATGTACCGAGTATAGAGCGGATGCAAGAAAACATCGTGCACGTCCTGAAGCTTCACCTGCAGGCCAACCACCCCGACGACAACTTCCTCTTCCCCAAACTCTTACAGAAAATGGTCGACCTAAGGCAGCTGGTGACGGAGCACGCGCTCCTAGTGCAAACCATTAAAAAGACAGAGACCGACGCCTCCCTCCATCCGTTACTGCAGGAGATCTACAGGGACATGTACTGAGGGCTGGCGGCTCCGCACACACATTTCCACCATCCCTCCAAAAAAAAAACGAGTTTTGTTTTTTTTTTAAACTTCCGTGCCTTCTCCAAAAATCAAAGAACGCCGATACTAAACCCTTCCCCCGTCTTCCTTTATTTACAAAAATTAAGATTTTTTTTTTATTTAATTTTTTTTTTTTTTCTTCTTCTGATCACTCATTTTTGCGATCGAAGAAAACTTGATCAACAAAATGTCTGGGTCCCCTAGCAATAATCCCAGATCTCAGGTTAGGCTTTCAGAGAGCTGAAATCCTTCGTAGACATGGTACACCACCACCGACATCTTTCTTTTCAGCCAGCAGGGAAGTACTCACTAAAGAAGGTGGTATTCTATTTACATAATATATATTTTACATATAAATATTTTATATATATTTAATATAATAATTGTATATACTTACTTTTTTGTACTGTATAAAATCATATATATATATATATATATATATATATATATATATATATATATATATATATATATATATATATGATTATATAATTTTATATACAAATTGTCTATATATACTATAAAAAATATAAATTATATAGAATTTGTGTGTGCATATATATGTATATACACAGAAAAAATATATATTTATACCGTATAAAATATTTATATGTAATATATAGATATAAATATATTATATAATTTGTATATATTTTAAAAAAATATATATATACAAATTATATGTATATGATGCTAAATATAATATATATTTTTTCCAAACCTCAGATACAGTGTGAATGTGCTTTTAGCAGTCACTGCCGTCCCTTTAATTGTTGAAATCAATCGATTCGATCGGATTGGAACACTTTATTTTTTTCTTCCAGATTTTAACGAACGCTCATCCATGATCCCCTGTAGCCATAAAGTAAACAAAGCGGCGCCATGTCTGCAGGATTAACCCCTGTCATCTATAGTCTCCCCATCCCTTCCACATAGGTGTCAAATCTGAGCAATTTTCAGACTTCTCAACCCAAGAAGAAATGGAGATCTGTAATAGCAATTTATTATCGATACACAATGTGTATGGAATATATTTGTAAGGTACTTTTTTTATTAATGATGTTTTTGATAAAAAAAATTAAAAAAAAGAAAAAAAGAAAATTAAAAAGAAATAGTTAAAAATCCAATTTCACACTACAAACCCTACCGAACAAAGACGCCCAGTGATGTGGGTACTGGTTGGGGGACGGCGGGGTTTATATTTTTGGGGAAATTTATTTATGAATTTCTGTTTTAAAAATGTGATTGTTTTTAGTTTGTTTTTTTTTTTCTTTTTAAAGCTTTTGGTGAATCTAGAATTCCATTTTAATCAGGGGCTGATGATTTAACAATTGTATATTGTTGACAGGTTTTTTTTTTATCAAAATATGGATCCTAATTAATGTTCAACTTAATTACAAATGTTCATGCAGATGCTCTGTTCATAATTTAGTCATTACTGATGTGTGGTTTTTTTTTTTGTCTCTCAGGGATATTCAGTCGCTTCCTTTTTATATAAGTTAACAAGCACTTTTTCTTTTTTTCCCCCCTCTCCATAAGGCAGAAATATTACTTCTCCTGGCTCCAGATCTTTAGTAAACGCTACAACCCAATGGGTTAATGTAATTGTGAGGTGCATTATATCATGTAGCTGATGACTGGAAATCTATAAATTTACCATTTATTTTTTTTTATGTATATTTTATTTTTAAAAAGTCAATATATAATATGTATACACACATACACCTTTTTAATAAAATATATATTTTTATTTAAAAAAGGTAAATAAATAT
>NC_091285.1:20927598-21107598 GCF_032444005.1 Ranitomeya imitator | reverse complement strand
CTGTCTTAGAGGAAGTGGTGGGTGGAGCTGTCCTACAGGAAGTGGAGCTGTCTTAGAGGAAGTGGTGGGTGGAGCTGTCCTACAGGAAGTGGAGCTGTCCTACAGGAAGAGGGGGCGGTGTTTTAGGTGTGTTCGCTGCCCTGTGTTATACAGATGGACAGGAGAAGAACATTGCATGAGGGAAAGGATCTTCTTAAACCTATAGTGCTGGCAGAATGCTGATGGAGGACACACCCACTGAAAACTAGCAACTGACAATATCCAGATTATAAGAATTGGGCTAATTCATGAACACACTAGACAGATCTAAACGTTAAAATACGTTTTAATGGCTGGGGGGGGGACCATGTAAATTGTTTAAATTGTATTGGATGTTAACTGATATGCACAATATTTGGTTTGTATAGTATATTTGGAATATTTTTGCGGTAAGTACAATTTTCTACAAATACAGATCAGCCGCGTAAAGAAGCAGTTCGCTTTAGGGGTAAGAGAATCGGGAGCCGCCAAGGTGAGAACCAGCATTTTTAGAGGCCGCATTAACCCTCCAAAGTATTATTTTAATGGAAAAATTACGGTATTTGTTCAGGGATCCATCATACGAATTCTCTGTGCACAGATCCCCTCCTGGCACAGAGGATGCTTCCAAATTGCTGCTACATCCCCGTTATTATGGCATTGCATGGTTTGAAGTGAAAGGGTATTAAGACTTTTTGCATCAATCTTGCTGATTTCATGCATTTTAGAAAAAAAATTACAGGAAACAATGTTTATTAAAAAAAAAAAAAAAAAACAATCTACCATTTTGTGTATACTGCTCCTATGCAGAGCTATGTGTCGCTATGGTGACAGACTACAAATATACTTGTGTAGTCCTGCAGTCATGTATAAATAGGAGGCGACGCCTTTTCTCTTCATTTTAATTGGGAAAGTTTTCTAATCTTAGCACGTCCGGCTTAAACGATTGCTGAATGTGCGATTACTAAGGAGATTATACTTTATAAACCTTTATTTACCGTCTATTATATAAATGAAATGACAGAACCAATGGCCCCCCACACTTCAAACCCAAGACTTAAAATATCACACAGTGGTTGGACCAAGTCTCTGGTCACAGGATAAAAAAGGCGTAAAAAAAAAAAAATTGTGATTGGTATTTTTCAAACAAAAAGCTGTTTAACTGCAGTCAGATAGGCTAGTAAGGCCCATGAAGAGAGAGAGCACCGAGTCAGGTCTGCTTGCCCCGCCCATGCAGAGAGCACACCCGAGTCACAGCTGCTTGTGCTGCCCGTGCAGAGCACACCCGGGTCACAGCTGCTTGTGCTGCCCGTGCAGAGCACACCCGAGTCACAGCTGCTTGCCCCGCCCATGCAGAGAGCACACCCGAGTCACAGCTGCTTGTGCTGCCCGTGCAGAGCACACCCGGGTCACAGCTGCTTGTGCTGCCCGTGCAGAGCACACCCGAGTCACAGCTGCTTGCCCCGCCCATGCAGAGAGCACACCCGAGTCACAGCTGCTTGTGCTGCCCGTGCAGAGCACACCCGAGTCACAGCTGCTTGCCCCGCCCATGCAGAGCACACCCGAGTCACAGCTGCTTGTGCTGCCCGTGCAGAGCACACCCAAGTCACAGCTGCTTGCCCCGCCCATGCAGAGAGAGCACCCGAGTCACGCCTGCTTGCCCCGCCCATGCAGAGAGCACCCGAGTCACGCCTGCTTGCCCCGCCCATGCAGAGAGAGCACCCGAGTCACGCCTGCTTGTGCTGCCCGTGCAGAGCACACCCGAGTCACAGCTGCTTGCCCCGCCCATGCAGAGAGCACACCCGAGTCACACCTGCTTGCCCCGCCCATGCAGAGAGCACACCCGAGTCACGCCTGCTTGCCCCGCCCATGCAGAGAGCACACCCAAGTCACGCCTGCTTGCCCCGCCCATGCAGAGAGCACACCCAAGTCACGCCTGCTTGCCCCGCCCATGCAGAGCACACCCGAGTCACAGCTGCTTGCCCCGCCCATGCAGAGAGCACACCCAAGCCACAGCTGCTTGTGCTGCCCATGCAGAGCACACCCGAGTCACAGCTGCTTGCCCCGCCCATGCAGAGCACACCTGAGTCACAGCTGCTTGTGCTGCCCATGCAGAGAGCACACCCAAGCCACAGCTGCTTGTGCTGCCCATGCAGAGAACACACCCAAGCCACAGCTGCTTGTGCTGCCCATGCAGAGAGAAGTCGAGTCAGGTCTGCTTGCCCCGCCCATGCAGAGAGCACACCCGAGTCACGCCTGCTTGCCCCGCCCATGCAGAGAGCACACCCGAGTCACGCCTGCTTGCCCCGCCCATGCAGAGAGCACACCCGAGTCACGCCTGCTTGCCCCACCCACGCAGAGCACCCTACCAACATGCACACGCAGTAAAGTGAATGCAACTGGGATTTTTTTTTTTTTTTGGGGGGGGGGGGGTATTTGAGAAGCAGTTTTTTTTTTTTTTTTAAGGGGGGCAAGCAGGAATCACAGGGTATCAATGAGCATGTCATTGTAGATTGTAAGCTCTCACGAATAGGGTCGTCTTATTGCACTTGTTGTATTGTTAACGTTGTTACTTATGATTTGCGTTTGAAACAAACTGTAAAGCGCTGCGGAATATGTTGGCGCTATATAAAGATTATTATCATTTTTGAGCAGATGGGCAGGGAAAACTCCGGCTTGGTCTCATGGGGTAACAGAAGGACCCAGGCCTTGTCAAACTATGGCGCGTAGAAAGCAGAACTCCGGTATCTCTATTAAAGGGAGGGACAAGCAGGACTGCAGGTCCTTGCTCTATAACCCATAACAATTGCTTTTCACATAAAAGTCCAGAATTCAGCCATAGAAAACTTGTTCAGCAGCCTCGCCTTGTACCCCACCCAATTATTTATATGCACATGTAGCGTTCACCACACGCACAAGTCCAACAATACATTGACATGGCCAGTCCTGCTTCTCTCTTGCTGAAAAATCAATGTTCAAATTGATATGCAAATAAGGCTGAAGGGCTATGGTAGATCTAAAGCCTCTGTCACTCCAGCTCTATCCCTTGCTCAGCGTTGCTGCCTCCTGCTTGCTTGACTGACAGCTTCTATGCTGTGAGACATCAGGCAAAGGCCCAGTCAGTCAAACAGGAGGAGAAGGCAGCTCTGGGGGGCAGTGAATAGAGCTGGAGTGACAGAGGCTTCGGATCTACCATAGCTCTTCAGCTGTTTCTCATTAATAAAGGAACAGATTAGTCTTTAAAAAAAAAAGAAAAAAAATAAGCTACAAGCGCAATTACAATTGTGGGCAAGCGATATTAGAGTGGAATGCCCCCTTTAACGCATTTCCGGACTAATAATGGAGGACGCCACGGCTGGCGAGTGACATCAGAGATGAGAACTTTCTGCAGGACCAGTTTATTTACAATGATAAGCACAGACATCAGAACATACATAGCGTCTCAGGACGGACACGTGGCTGCAGGCGGCGCATGTTCCCCAACATCGCACAGACTAGGTGGGGAAGCAGACGTATCACAGGGCGCGGCGTCACCTCCTGATCCAGTGAAGGTCCCTTTAAATGTAATCACGCAACCCCCGACAAGATGCTCAGGCACAGAAAATAACGACATGTACGAGACAATGTTCACACGTGTACGGCGATAAAGCTTGCTTTGTTTTATGAAGGGAGCTCTTTCTGTATTCATTGTTCATGACAAACAAAGCGGCGAAACATGCAGCTTCATCAGGTGCCAAAGGAGACTTTCCCCAAATAGGGCGAGGGATAAGACTTTTACATCTTGCATTTGAAATAGAAATCCACAAAAATTCATCCTTAGGGTAGATACAATGTCTTTAGATCCATATTCTGTAGAGTTTGAAAAGGTGGTTTCGCCACTTCCGACCTCCCAAGGTTACATCTTACGCTGACACTCCTATGAACGTCCAGATTAAAAAGGCACATTACCCCAACGTGGCATCAACACTACCATGATCACCATTATGCACCTAGGGCGAAAGTACAGGCTGTCCTTGGTATCTAGCTGGAAAGGACTTGTAGGCGGAGCCCTGTAAACTGCTGCCTGCTTCCTGTTCTCAGCCAATCAGTAAACATCAAGAGTGTTCTCAGCAGTGCCGATTGGCCAAGATCAGCTGACAGATAAGGCTCTCACTGTCCATTTCAGCTGGATGCTCAGTACAGATCTCCAATCTCTGGGAAGTGAATAGTGAAAGCTTTCAGAACTCACTGGTTTAACTCGTTAAAGGGGTGGTCCACTTTAGTAAGTTGCCTGTACACGATTTATGCAATTATACTTCATGTTATGACACTTTCTGAAGCCACATCCCCCTCGTTATCATAGTCTGCCTCGAAAATGACCATGGGCAGAAGAGCATGCGACCCGACCATCGACAACAAACTTCTGTGGTGGCTTTGATCTGCACTTGAGCAGGTCCTAAGTGTCACTCCATGCCATTTTTTTTTGGAAAGGTGCGGTGCTTGCCCCTTACCGAAGACTATGCTAATGAGGGAGGCATGGTTTCAGAAGAAAAAAAACAAAAGTCAAACCGGCGCAGAAACAAAATTAAAGATATTTAAAGCAACAGAATCGCGATTCTGTGCCATGATTTAAAGGGAAGTTGACCCTCGAAGTTAAATTTTTTCCTTGTCCCCTGGCCTTAGGTGGTGACATGTTGGTGCGACATGTGACTGCCACAGCATTGACCTTAATGGGATCAAAGCGTTTTTAAGAGAATGGTCACCCCCTTTAAAAAGGTGGGCACTAACATCTATAGGCCATTCTATGGGCGGAGCTAATAATTTCAGCCAATTAGAATGCTAGAAACGTGGCGGTTTCGCATCTTCGATTCTCTCGTACCCATGATCGACACGCGGAGCCCCCCCTCCTGGAGAATTTTATTGGATGGTGGAAAAATGTGGAAACATTTCATTTCAGTGCAATATCAAATCATAAAACACCCAAAAAGAAAAAAAAAAAAAAAGTTCACACGATCCCAGAGAAATGTACGACTCCCGGAGAAAACATATCACCTAGGACTAAACCGAGGGAGGACGATGATGGTGGAGGGGCTTCCAAGCATGCTTTGCTCCATAGTCCCGTAAGTTGGTTCAGCTCGATCACAATGGGAAGTCAGTATTGGGGGGATCGGTGGGGGACTGCGACTTATAGCGCCCCCATCTGTACCCCAACACGTGTTGTATATGGTTAGAGACTTCCTCTTAAATAATAAAAAAATGTAATTACGGATACGCCGTATACTGGCGATGCGGATCTACAAGCTGTGTGACTTTTTCCTCCATCTCGGATGGGACGTTTCGACCTCCTGATCACCAGAGATGCGTCTCCCGGATTTCAGCAATTATCTGGCTGGCTCTCTGCAAAGCCTGAGAGGATACATAGAAAATCACAGTTTATAAGTCAGCGGCTAATTTGGGTGTCAGCTATTTTTCACTGGGGGCGTGGTGTTTTTCTACTTGTATGATGCTGCCCAATCATAAGCAGGCAGTAACACAGCAGAACAAGAACACGCCCCCCACCACAGCTTGGTGTAAGTTTCTCTGTGTACGAGATGTAAGGATACAGCTCTGATCTCCTGGTCTAACCTAATATGGACTTCACAAAAATGGCGTTCGTGAGCACATGCGCATTGAATCCAACATCCCCGCAATTACAAAGGCTTCTACAAACCACCAGCGCGCGTTACTGACATCATGGAGTTATTTTTCACGCTGGAAAGGAGTGCCGGAACAAGGTGCACCTGGGATCTGGGGATGGCTTCACATGTGCAGTTTGATTGGCCTATATGCGAGTACTATTAGGTAGTATATAAGAGTTGTAGGGAGGTTTATTTGACACACTGCCCTTGATAAAACAGGATTTTTGGTTGCTTACCGTAAAATCTGTTTCTTGAAGCCTCCATTGGGGGACACAGGAACCATGGGTGTATGCTGCTGCCACTAGGAGGCTGACACTATGCAAATAAAAAAGTTAGCTCCTCCTCTGCAGTGTACACCCCACCGACTGGCATTATACTCTTCAGTTAGTGAGAAAGCAGTAGGAGATAATGAAACAAGGTTGAAAAACCATAAACACAAACTTGAGAACTGTAACGTGAGAACAGTCATAGAACAGATAACAACAGAAAACATTGGGAGGGAGCTGTGTCCCCCAATGGAGGCTTCAAGAAACAGATTTTACGGTAAGCAACCAAAAATCCTGTTTTCTTTATCGCCTCTCATTGGGGGACACAGGAACCATGGGACGTCCCAAAGCAGTCCCAAGGGCGGGAAAAACAGACTTCCATCAGGTCAGAGGACTCACCACTGCCGCCTGCAGGATCCTTCTGCCTAGGCTGGCGTCCGCCGATGCATAGGTATGGACCTTGTAAAATTTGGCGAACGTGTGGATGGAAGACCAAGTTGCCGCTTTGCAAAGCTGTAGGGCGGAAGCCCTGTGGTGCACCGCCCAGGAGGCGCCGACTGCCCGGGTAGAGTGAGCCTTAATCCCAGGAGGGGGCACTCTGTTCTTGACCCGGTAAGCCTCCAAAATTGCCGTTCTGATCCAGCGAGCAATAGTCGCTTTAGAAGCCGGCTGGCCTCTGCGCGTGCCATCAGGAATGACGAAAAATGAATCCGTCTTCCGGAAAGATGATGTTCTATCCAGATAAATCCTCACTGCCCTGACTAGGTCCAGCTTGTTCAACGATCGCTCCAGAGGATGAGTCGGAGCTGGACAAAAGGAAGGTAGAACGATGTCCTCGTTGAGGTGGAAGGTGGAAACCACCTTAGGAAGAAAAGAAGGTGGAGGTCGGAAGACCACCTTGTCCTGGTGAATGACCAAAAACGGAGGGCGGCAAGACAGTGCCGCCAGCTCGGAAACGCGGCGAATGGACGTGATGGCCACAAGAAAGGCCACCTTCCAAGATAAAACTGATAGAGGAATCTCCCTAAGAGGTTCAAAGGGAGAAACTTTCAAAACGTCCAGTACCAGGTTTAGGTCCCATGCCTCCACAGGGGCCCTGTACGGCGGGACGGCGTGGGCTACCCCCTGAAAGAAGGTCTTAATCTGTGGCCGAGAGGCCAAGGTCTTCTGAAAGAGGATGGAAAGCGCAGAGACCTGACCCTTCAGGGAACTAAGAGCCAGGCCCGAATCCAGTCCTGCCTGAAGGAAGGCCAAAAGAGAAGGCAGGGAAAAAACCATAGGCGGCACGCGGTTGGACTCGCACCAACGGAAGTAGGCCTTCCAGGTGCGGTAGTAGATCCTGGAAGACGAAGGCTTCCGAGCCTGAATCATGGTGTGAATCACCCGGTCCGAAAGGCCGGACGCTCTTAGAACCGCGGTCTCAACAGCCACGCCGTTAAACTGAGCGACCGAGAATTCGGGTGGCAGATCGGACCCTGGGACAGCAGATCGGGCCTGTCTGGAAGGCACCAGGGAGCGTCCGCGAGAAGGTTGACGAGCTCCGCGAACCAAGCTCTCCTGGGCCAATCCGGGGCGATCAGGATGACCGGCACCCCTTCCGCTTTGATCTTCTTCAACAGTTTGGGAAGTAATGGAAGGGGTGGGAACAGATAGGGCAGCTCGAACTGTGACCAAGGAATGGCCAGAGCATCGACGCCCACTGCGAGAGGATCGCGTGACCTGGAGACGAATTGTGGAACCTTCCTGTTGATCCGAGACGCCGTGAGATCCACATCCGGAGTTCCCCATCGAAGACAAATCTGATGGAAGACCTCCGGATGTAGGGACCATTCCCCTGCCGCGAGACCCTCGCGGCTGAGGAAGTCGGCGGCCCAGTTTTCTACGCCGGGGATATGCACCGCGGATATCACCGGAACCGTTGCCTCTGCCCAAAGGAGGATCTTGGACACCTCGGCAAGGGCCAAGGAGCTCCGAGTCCCCCCCTGATGGTTGACATATGCCACAGCCGTGGCATTGTCCGTCTGGATCCGGACTGGAAGGCCCCTGAGAATCCTTTCCCAATGGCGGAGGGACAGAAAGATGGCCCGAATTTCGAGGACGTTGATCGGCAGCGCGGACTCCTGCAGCGACCAACGGCCCTGAACCGTCAGGTGGCGAAAAACCGCACCCCAGCCGATCAGGCTGGCATCCGTTGTCACCACCTGCCAGTGAACCGGAAGGAAGGACCTGCCCTGGGAGATGAGAGGAGACGTCAGCCACCAGTTGAGAGACCGCTTGACCCGAAAGGAGAGTCTGATCGGCCGATCCAGGGAGAAGACCGACCTGTCCCACTGAGACAGAATGGCTTGCTGAAGGGGTCGAGAATGGAATTGGGCGAAGGGAATCGCTTCCAAGGTAGCTACCATCCTCCCCAGAACCTTCATGGCCGATCGGAGGGAGGGAGGCCGAGGACCCTGGAGCAAGAGAATGTCCCGACAAAGGGTGGATCTCTTGTCCTTGGGAAGGAAGACTCTGGACTGACGAGTGTCGAAGAGCATGCCCAGAAAGATGATGCGCTGAGAAGGAATAAGGCAGGACTTCTTCCGGTTGACCAGCCATCCGAAACGGGATAAGGTGTCGAGAACAATGGACAAGCTTTCGTGGGCCTGAGCAAAGGACGGAGCCTTGATGAGGATGTCGTCGAGGTATGGAAACAGGACCAAGCCTCTGACTCTCAAAATGGCCATCAGCGCCGCCATGATTTTCGTGAACACCCTTGGCGCGGTTGCGAGACCGAACGGCAGGGCGACGAACTGAAAATGATCTTGTTGCACTGCGAAGCGCAGGAAACGGTGATGTCCGGGAAATATTGGAACATGTAGGTAGGCGTCCTGGATATCTATAGAGCATAGAAATTCCTGAGCCTCCATGGAAGCAATTACTGAACGAAGGGATTCCATCCTGAAGTGTCTCAGGCGAACCCTCCTGTTCAACAATTTGAGGTCCAGAATGGGACGAACCTTGCCGTCTTTTTTTCGGTACCACAAAGAGGTTCGAGTAGAAACCCGTGTACCGTTCCTTTTCTGGGACGGGAACGATTACCCCGGATTTGAGCAGAGAAGCGATGGCTGCGAAGAAGCCCGGAACCAAAGCGGGATCTTTTGGAGGACGAGATTGGAAGAAACGATCTCTGGGTCGGGAGGCGAACTCTATTTTGTATCCCGAAGACACAACTTCCCTGACCCATGCATCCTCTACTGCGGAAATCCAGACGTCCCTGAAACGGAGAAGACGGCCCCCCAACCTGGGAGTTGGGCTTGAGTTGGGCTTGAGTCTTGCCGAGAGTCATGCGGAAGTGGATCTTCCAGTCCTGGGCCTGGACGATCTACCCTGGGAATAGCGAGGACGCCAGGACGGAGTGGGCCTGAAGGACACCGCCTTCTTCTCTTGACGTGCCTGTGGCCTCTGTTGCTGCTGGGAAAAGGCGTTTGACGCAGCGAAGCGACGAAAAGGCCGGAACGAGCGAAACTGCCGTCTAGGAGGAGGGCGACGAGGTTTAGCCTGGGGGAGAAGGGAACTTGTGCCCCCAGTGGCGTCCTTAATGATCTGGTCCAGCTGGGAACCAAAGAGACGAGAGCCCTGGAAGGGCAGACTAGTGAGGGACTTTTTGGAGGACAAGTCCGCCTGCCAGGCCTTGAGCCAAACGGTCCGGCGGATGGCAACGGCATTGCTGGAAGCCTGAGCCGCACAAGAGGCGACATCCAGGGAGGCGGAAACCAGGTATTCACCAGCGTGGGAAATCTGGTTGGCAAGTTCCGCTAATTGCGCGGGAGGAGCCCCGTCCAGGATACCTCGCCGCAGATCCTTGGCCCATTTTGAGATGGATTTTGAGGCCCAAGTGGAAGCAAAGGCCGGGCATAGCGCTGCTGAAGCCGCTTCGAAGGCAGATTTTGCGAAGGATTCTATAACTCTGTCGTTAGAATCCTTCAGAGACGCTCCGCCGGACAGTGGGAGCACCGTGTTGGTGGACAGCCTGGACACAGGTGGATCCACCGAGGGAGAGACCGTCCAATTGGCGGTAAGATCTGGTGAAAAAGGATATAACACCCCCAGGCGTTTTCCCCTCTGAAAACGTCTGGTCGGATTCTCTCTCTCTCTGGCCAGGATTTTCTCGAATTCAGGATGAGGGGCAAAAAATTTTGAAGGTGGTTTGGCCCGTCTAAACGAAACCGCCTGATCTGCGGGTTCCGTAGAGGGATCCTTAATGCCACAGGTTTGGTTTATAGCCCGAATGAGGTTCTGGACCGACTCACTCATGGTGGCGATTTGGCTAGGATCCAACTCCGACATCTCCTCTGAGGGCGCATCAGATAAAGCCTCGCCTGACTCAGGGGAGGAGGAACGGTGCGACACCAACCGCGGGGGAGGGCCGTGCGGCGAGATGGAACGCGAAGAGGACTCAGACCGACGTTCCTGTCTGGACCTTTTGTGGCTAATCAAGGAGGGCTCGGGCGGCGGTTCCTGCGACCCGCTGGCCACTGCAGGGGTCTGCAGGGGTAACCGATCCAGCGCGGACACCAGGGTTTGAGACACCCGTGTTAAATCGGCCACCGATTGTGACAGAGAAGCGGCCCAGCCTGGGATGGGGGGATCACTCTCGGGCGGAACAGCCGGGGGATCCTGGGCGGTGGGAACAATCGGGTTGCTGCAGGACTGACACAGCGGGGAGGACTGACCTGAGGGAAGTTTGCTGTTACAGGACGAACATGCAAAGTACGTGACTAAGGTAGTAGATGAAGAAGAAGTAGGGGGGCGAGAGCGGCCCCCTTTAGAGGAAGACATTTTGAGGGACCCTGAAGATGCCAGTTGGTTAGGGGACAGTGGGCAGAGGGGGGTGTCAGACTGCAGTGCAGCTACTCACGGACCCGGTCCTGGAAGATGTCCCACTTGTCCTTGGTGGAGAAATCCCCTGGTGCTGAGCTCACAGAAGATGCGGGCGAAGGAGCGTGGCGCGCTGCGTGAGGCACTGCAAGGGCTGCTGCTGTGGTGTGAAGCGATGCTCACACCAGACGAGTGTCCCACAAGGAAGGGGGCGGAGCTAGACGCAGAGGCGCCGGTGGGCAGGTCATAGTATGTCGGGCGGGAAAAAGCCCGCCCGCAGAAGCGGAAGTGACAGATCCGAAGACCGGAAGTAGGCCCCGGCCGAAGCCGGGGCCTAAATTAGGAACCGGCGGCCGGGGAACGAGCCGCGGCGCCGGTATAGAGCGCCGGAGCTATGCGCCGCGACGGGAGGCTGGCGGCACAGGCGCCGCAGCCTGCTAGGCTGCGCCGCTGAAGGGCGCCGCAGATCCACCTCCTGCGGCGCCGGAGCAGTGCGCCGCGACGGGAGGCTGGCGGCACAGGCGCCGCAGCCTGCCAGGCTGCGCCGCTGAAGGGCGCCGCAGATCCACCTCCCGCGGCGCCGGAGCAATGCGCTGCAGCGAAAAGCAGGGCGATAGACTGCAGGGCTGCTGCGCTGAGGACTGTGCCCAGTGAAAAACCGCCGCGCTGATAGTGCGCCGCGGAAAGGAGCGAACAGCAGCCAAAAGCTGCCAAGAAAGAAGGTGCTGGTCACGGGTGAGAGCGCTGCGGCCAGAAAAGGGCCCCGCGCTGGAGCAGAAGGCCCTTGCAGAATGGGGAAAATGCTGGAACTCCAGGAACCGATAAAATATCGACCGCGCCGCAAGGATACAGGCGATGACCGGGTAAGAGAGGGTCACCGTCTGGGAGCCCTTAACAAGAATCCCCCCCCTAACAAGGATCTGGGATGGGATAGGGGAAATACTCACCTAAAAAACATCCCACGCCGTACTAACCTTAAAGGAGGGTGAGACATCCAGGGCTGATGGACGTCCTCGTCTCCTCCAACCGACAGGCTCTGGTGGGCGAGTGGGTGGGGGACGGAGCCAGGACCGGACTTCTGAGCACGCTGGTGTGCCAGGATCTTGGTCCTGGTGAGGGATCTATGAGGATACGGGGTGGCAGTACACACCGTACTCATAGTCCGCTTGTGGGAATACAGGTGTGACTGTTCACCCTGTATCCCTCCGAGGAAAACTGAAAGAAAACGACGCACATTGAGGTAGATAAGGGTCTAATGAAAGACCCGTGTCCACCTCCTACTGACACTAAGCTAAACTGAAGAGTATAATGCCAGTCGGTGGGGTGTACACTGCAGAGGAGGAGCTAACTTTTTTATTTGCATAGTGTCAGCCTCCTAGTGGCAGCAGCATACACCCATGGTTCCTGTGTCCCCCAATGAGAGGCGATAAAGAAAGCACCTGCGTGAAACGCGCGTCGGGGTGGCAGTGATGGTCCTCTCATTACACTATGCAGTATGGGTATATAACTTTACTTATATGGCATTACCCGTTTTATGGGGTTCGATCTCAGACTGCGTACTTGTATAAACGTGTGGCATCCATCTTTGAATATATCCTATATTATTAATACTAACCCTGGCCATTTGGACTTACCACTGCCTATCATTACTTGTACTTCCTCTTTAAATTCCTCACATATATGTGCTTGTTGTACGTTATATGTTTTTAATTGTACTTAATAAAAATGTATTCCCTTTTACTGTTCATGTGAGTGGTTTAGCAAATACCTTGATATACCTATGTAGGTTGTTATATGGAGTAATCTTCTCCTGACTCTCAATGGAGACAGATAGCGGCATGTCTATAGCCTTATACAAGTATATATGTTCTTTGAATAGTTGCATGATTATGATTGGTCAGCATCGTACAGGGGAGAAAGTACACGCCCTCAGTGAAAACTATCTGCGCACATTAACTCATTAAATGCCAAATTCTTTGATTGCTAATCTCTCCACAACAAAGAGGCACAATTGAATTTGAGATTCCCTGGTCCGGCCTCCAGTCAGACAGTTTTTGGGCTGACTGGATCCCATGTGATGCACATCATGACTTTGAGAGCTTACTGGATAGTTCTCATGCAACGTCATGACTTTGGGGAGGGGGGGGGGCGGCTAACGGCTAGTCCTCACATACCGTCCTGACTTTGGTGGGGCCTAGCAAGTGGAAGAGGGGCACATAGTGAAGACTGCCACGGAGGAAGGATCTTTTGTTGCTCAACTCTACTAAGAGCCTTTACAGACCATGTTCTGCTCACAAAGGTGCAGGGCTCATGCATCAGGATAAGAAAGATCAAGGCAGGGGCAACAATGCAGGTTTCTATTCATCGACAGGCAACAGATGAAGCACAGTGTATTGGAAAGTTGCAGAAAACCGCTTTAAACTGCATGTTGTGCCCACAACTCATACCTTTAACATATCGGCGGCCTCCTTCCTGCGCTGAGCCATGTCCTCGGACTCTGTGAGCAGGTCCTCCAGCAGCATGGATTTGTAGAGCTGACCCACCAGCTCGCTCTGTAACGTGTCCTTCACGTGGTTCACTAGGAAATGCATTACAGCCTTTGGCACACTGCGAGGAGACACAAGGGGCGTCACTAGAGAGACGGGGGCGGGCGCGGAGAGAGACGGGGGCGGGCACGGAGAGAGGCGGGGCGGGCGCGGAGAGAGGCGGGGCGGGCGCGGAGAGAGAGAGAGGCGGGGCGGGCGCGGAGAGAGAGAGAGAGGCGGGGCGGGCGCGGAGAGAGAGAGAGAGGCGGGGCGGGCGCGGAGAGAGAGAGAGAGGCGGGGCGGGCGCGGAGAGAGAGAGAGAGGCGGGGCGGGCGCGGAGAGAGAGAGAGAGGCGGGGCGGGCGCGGAGAGAGAGAGAGAGGCGGGGCGGGCGCGGAGAGAGAGAGAGAGGCGGGGCGGGCGCGGAGAGAGGCGGGGCGGGCGCGGAGAGAGAGAGGCGGGGCGGGCGCGGAGAGAGAGGCGGAGAGAGAGAGAGGCGGGGCGGGCGCGGAGAGAGGCGGGGCGGGCGCGGAGAGAGGTGGGGCGGGCGCGGAGAGAGGCGGGGCGAGCGCGGAGAGAGGCGGGGCCGGCGCGGAGAGAGGCGGGGCCCGGCGCGGAGAGAGGCGGGGCCCGGCGCGGAGAGAGGCGGGGCGGGCGCGGAGAGAGGCGGGGGCGGGTGCGGAGAGAGGCGGGGGCGCCTCGCTGCCCGTAGACACTCACCTGTCCTGAATGTTCTTCCTGACTATGAGGAAGTAGGACTTGATTAATCGCTCGATCACTTCGCAGTCACGCTGCTCGCGGGCGGAAAGTTTTCTGGCAACAGGCACAGGCTGGAATAAGAAAGGAAACATATGTGCGGTGGGCGTAAGATGGCAAAGGCCATGCCAGTCCATATAGGTGCTCAGACTTACCACATCCAGCAGATTTACAGCGTGGCCCCTCTGGGGGCTGGCAGGAAGGACGGGGGCAAATTTGTTCTTCTCATCTATTAGAGGGTCATCAGCTTTTGAAGTTTTTAACATCCCCCGCCAATTACCAGTGCCAGCATCGGGGATGGCATCACCAGTGCTCAGTGCTGGCACGGCGGCCTGAAAAGACAGAACACACAGACTACGGTCAAAAGGAGCGCTGCAAAAAAAAGTGCAGAAGCAATAGCGTGGGGCACGAGATCTCGTACTAGGAAAACATTAAAGGGGTACCCCAAATTCAGCAAAAAGAGTCATGCATTGTGCCGTGTGCAAGATCTCTGCCTGCACGCGGCAGCCCGGCTCATTACAAGACAGAGCTCATGTTTATTTGCTGGACCTGGAATACCCCTTTAATAAATGAGATCATGATTGCTATGAGATGTAGCCCCCCTACTACAGAGGGTGAAGACCATGACGGACACAATGGAGATGATCGCCTGACGTCTGGAAATGTGCAGGTTACCTAAATGGAACGACCCAAATTCTGGTTATAAAGCATCTTTCTGATCTGCCCGTGCTGCCATACCGAGAGCAACGAGACGGGACGAGGCCGCAGGAGAGAAACCGGGAGGAAACGGCGGCACCGAAATCCTCCCGGAAGGCAACTCCTTGCCTGCTGCAGTGGTCTTGCCCGGCTCATGGAAGGGAGGGATATATGGAGCTCTGTTTCAGAGGGGGAAAAAAATTCACCAAGGCCCGGACCTTGTGAACTGGACCCACCACCATGGGGGCGCTAGAAAGCGTCGGAGGGTCGTGTTAGGGTGGGTTATGCAGGGTCCCGTGTCATGCAGGGATGATGTACAGCATGCAACAAGGGAGCACGACACGATGACCATGCCGCTCCGCGCGCCGATGTCTCACAACGTGCAGTGTGGTCCTAGCTGGCACAGACCTTGCCGTCAGAATCAGCAGTGGTGGGCTCCAGAGCAGCCGGGGGCCCTAGAGCTTTGGTAGACTACAGAAAGAAAGAATCAGACGCAGAATTAACCAAGAGCAGTAAGAGAACGTCCTCCTGTCTGGTGAGAAGCAAGCGGAGGGGTCGGCGGATCCCGGGAAGACAAGAACGACTCATGGGTCAGAGGAGCAAACTCCAAGGAAAACTACAACTCCCAGCATGCCCCGACAACCTGCAGCCATTGCCGGTGAAAACTCAAGTGTCCGCAGGATGGGTGGTAACATGGTGACTGTGGGGGTCCGACCGCAGGGTTTCCGCAGAACCATGGAGCAGCAGTGTGTATATGTTCGAATGCAAGACTACCATTCTATTCATTCTCTAGAGTGCTGCGCTCGCCATTGTTTTCAACAGCCTAATAGAGAAGGAAAAGACTTGTCGCTCCATTCATTCTCTATATGGCTGCCAAGCGCTGCACTCGCCATTGTTTTCAACAGCCTAATAGAGAAGGAAAAGAATTGTCGCTTCATTCATTCTCTATATGGCTGCCAAGCGCTGCGCTCGCCATTGTTTTCAACAGCCTAATAGAGAAGGAAAAGACTTGTCGCTCCATTCATTCTCTATATGGCTGCCGAGTGCTGCGCTCACCATCATTTTCAACAGCCTAATAGAGAAGGAAAAGACTTGTCGCTCCATTCATTCTCTATAGGGCTGCCGAGCGCTGCGCTCGCCATTGTTTTCAACAGCCTAATAGAGAAGGAAAAGACTTGTCGCTCCATTCATTCTCTATAGGGCTGCCGAGCGCTGCGCTCGCCATTGTTTTCAACAACCTAATAGAGAAGGAAAAGACTTGTCGCTTCATTCATTCTCTATATGGCTGCCAAGCGCTGCACTCGCCATTGTTTTCAACAGCCTAATAGAGAAGGAAAAGAATTGTCGCTTCATTCATTCTCTATATGGCTGCCGAGTGCTGCGCTCACCATCATTTTCAACAGCCTAATAGAGAAGGAAAAGACTTGTCGCTCCATTCATTCTCTATAGGGCTGCCGAGCGCTGCGCTCGCCATTGTTTTCAACAGCCTAATAGAGAAGGAAAAGACTTGTCGCTCCATTCATTCTCTATAGGGCTGACGAGAGCTGCACTCGCCATCATTTTCAACAGCCTAATAGAGAAGGAAAAGACTTGTCGCTCCATTCATTCTCTATATGGCTGCCAAGCGCTGCACTCGCCATCATTTTCAACAGCCTAATAGAGAAGGAAAAGACTTGTCGCTCCATTCATTCTCTATAGGGCTGACGAGCGCTGCGCTCGCCATTGTTTTCAACAGCCTAATAGAGAAGGAAAAGACTTGTCGCTCCATTCATTCTCTATAGGGCTGCCAAGCGCTGCACTCGCCATCATTTTCAACAGCCTAATAGAGAAGGAAAAGACTTGTCGCTCCATTCATTCTCTATAGGGCTGCCAAGCGCTGCACTCGCCGTCATTTTCAACAGCCTAATAGAGAAGGAAAAGACTTGTCGCTCCATTCATTCTCTATAGGGCTGACGAGCGCTGCGCTCGCCATTGTTTTCAACAACCTAATAGAGAAGGAAAAGACTTGTCGCTCCATTCATTCTCTATAGGGCTGACGAGAGCTGCACTCGCCATCATTTTCAACAGCCTAATAGAGAAGGAAAAGACTTGTCGCTCCATTCATTCTCTATATGGCTGCCAAGCGCTGCACTCGCCATCATTTTCAACAGCCTAATAGAGAAGGAAAAGACTTGTCGCTCCATTCATTCTCTATAGGGCTGACGAGCGCTGCGCTCGCCATTGTTTTCAACAGCCTAATAGAGAAGGAAAAGACTTGTCGCTCCATTCATTCTCTATATGGCTGCCAAGCGCTGCACTCGCCATCATTTTCAACAGCCTAATAGAGAAGGAAAAGACTTGTCGCTCCATTCATTCTCTATAGGGCTGACGAGAGCTGCACTCGCCATCATTTTCAACAGCCTAATAGAGAAGGAAAAGACTTGTCGCTCCATTCATTCTCTATAGGGCTGACGAGAGCTGCACTCGCCATCGTTTTCAACAACCTAATAGAGACGGAAAAGACTTGTCGCTCCATTCATTCTCTATAGGGCTGACGAGAGCTGCACTCGCCATCGTTTTCAACAACCTAATAGAGAAGGAAAAGACTTGTCGCTCCATTCATTCTCTATATGGCTGCCAAGCGCTGCACTCGCCATCATTTTCAACAGCCTAATAGAGAAGGAAAAGACTTGTCGCTCCATTCATTCTCTATAGGGCTGACGAGAGCTGCACTCGCCATCGTTTTCAACAACCTAATAGAGAAGGAAAAGACTTGTCGCTCCATTCATTCTCTATAGGGCTGACGAGAGCTGCACTCGCCATCATTTTCAACAGCCTAATAGAGAAGGAAAAGACTTGTCGCTCCATTCATTCTCTATAGGGCTGACGAGAGCTGCACTCGCCATCGTTTTCAACAGCCTAATAGAGAAGGAAAAGACTTGTCGCTCCATTCATTCTCTATAGGGCTGACGAGAGCTGCACTCGCCATCGTTTTCAACAGCCTAATAGAGAAGGAAAAGACTTGTCGCTCCATTCATTCTCTATAGGGCTGCCAAGCGCTGCACTCGCCATCATTTTCAACAGCCTAATAGAGAAGGAAAAGACTTGTCGCTCCATTCATTCTCTATAGGGCTGACGAGAGCTGCACTCGCCATCGTTTTCAACAACCTAATAGAGAAGGAAAAGACTTGTCGCTCCATTCATTCTCTATAGGGCTGACGAGAGCTGCACTCGCCATCATTTTCAACAGCCTAATAGAGACGGAAAAGACTTGTCGCTCCATTCATTCTCTATAGGGCTGACGAGAGCTGCACTCGCCATCGTTTTCAACAGCCTAATAGAGAAGGAAAAGACTTGTCGCTCCATTCATTCTCTATAGGGCTGACGAGAGCTGCACTCGCCATCGTTTTCAACAGCCTAATAGAGAAGGAAAAGACTTGTCGCTCCATTCATTCTCTATAGGGCTGCCAAGCGCTGCACTCGCCATCATTTTCAACAGCCTAATAGAGAAGGAAAAGACTTGTCGCTCCATTCATTCTCTATAGGGCTGACGAGAGCTGCACTCGCCATCGTTTTCAACAACCTAATAGAGAAGGAAAAGACTTGTCGCTCCATTCATTCTCTATAGGGCTGACGAGAGCTGCACTCGCCATCGTTTTCAACAACCTAATAGAGAAGGAAAAGACTTGTCGCTCCATTCATTCTCTATAGGGCTGACGAGAGCTGCACTCGCCATCGTTTTCAACAGCCTAATAGAGAAGGAAAAGACTTGTCGCTCCATTCATTCTCTATAGGGCTGCCGAGCGCTGCACTCGCCATTTGTTTCTGGTAGCCCCATAGAGACGGAATAGACTTATCGCTCCATTCTAGCAGAGATAAAAGTTCCCCATACGGGTCTCATCAGTCGGACCCCCCCTGATCCTGGGGATACTTCACTCATTTTCAGACAAAAAACTTTATAGGGTTCCAATTAAAAAAAGAAAATCTAGTATGTCGGGGGTTTTGGAGCAGTTTTGCACCTTTACACGCAAGTCTGCTGGGAAAGTAGAAGGGTCCACAATTAGAAATGATGAAATTTACATAGGACCCCCTTCCCTCCCAACCATCCCCCCCCCCCCCCCCCATATCCTTATAGGAAAGTGCTACCAGGATAATCCATGCACAGCAAAATATATATATGGGACACAATGCATTAAGCAAATGCAAGGGAAAAATTAAAACATAAAAATGGTAAAAAAACACAGAGCGGGGTTTGTTATGTGGCCCAGCTCATGCGGTTACCATTACATAGAACTGCAGTTAAACAAGCTCTGCTACATCTGCGTAGACAAGTCCAAATGTAAAAGAAAATGCAGAGAGGAGCCGATGTAGTCACTAGCAATGGGCAGAGGTCGCAGCGGTCGGACCCCCCGATCGTTCATCTATTCTGGCAATATCTGTCCTGAGACAACACCGGGATCTACAGAAATCCCTCCACGTTCCTGATAGATCACCTTATCTCGGGAGCCCGCAGGAGGGGGCAGATCTCGGGCCATTCTGTTTCGCCTCTGCTCCTGCATGCAGGACAAAATAAAAGGGCGTCAATGGACAGGCGTCCCTCGCTGGCGCTAGACGGGGCGGGCGCGAGGCGTTCCTCACCTCTATGTTGTTATTCATCACCCCGCAGGCGTCGGCGAAGTCCGGGTGTTTGGTGTTGATGTACGCCAGCTCGATCGCCACCAAGTTGTGCACCTGGATGGGAACGTAAAAGAAGGCGGCAGATGAGACATCACATCGATGCGTCATCTATGCTACAAAAAATTTTAAGCCTTAACTTAAAATTTTGCAATTGTTCCCTCCCCCCCTCCCCCCAAAAAAATCTTTAAAAAAAAAAAAAAAAGGGTTGTTTCTGGTTTACATGCCTGTATTTTGGGCCAATATTCCTTTTTGGCAATTGGGTTTCATTAAATTGTGCACCGTGTTGTGTGGCTGCAGAAGGAGTTAACTGAGAATCTGTCAGTGAGCTCCTTCTGACGGACATTTTTTTTTTTTTTATTTTTTTTTTTTAAAGAAAACCAATTGCAAAAATAATTTTTAGCCAAATATAACCTGAAAATCGGTGGTCCGATTCAACAAACACATCCACGCCCCCCACTGAGGATGACGTTAATTTACACCCCGGGTAGGAAAGTGGATCTGTTTGCAAGAGGTTTCTGTCTTACGGACGCCATGAAGGATTCCTCACCATCTCATTGGTCACCGGCAGTCGCTTCCGCAGAAGACACGTGACCACTTCCACGATGGCGTCATGCAGTTTGGGGAACCTCAGGAGCTCCTGGAAGAAAAAAAAAACGGAACAAAACGTAAATATTTAACCCTTGATTTTATGCCAAAAATAAATTTAAAAAAATGGCCGCGGTTGTAACATACGAACAGTTTAATCTTGCAAAATGGGTCCTGCTGGTACAGAGGCCCATCACAGTTCTGGCTCAAAGAGGGGATCCTAGATGGACAACTGCCCCTTTAAAACATCCAGGTTAAGTCTTCATGGCACTCCCTTTAAGAACCTGTATCTTGTCACTGCAATCTTAGCTGATAATCGGCTGCCGTATATTCCCCCGTAAACTGAGGCTGGTATAGTATCCCCAGATACAGGGATATTTCAGCCCCCTGGTTCTATCAGTTTCCCAGGACTCAGCAATTACATGATCACCGGGTCCGGAGGAGGAAGCACTATCAGTGCTTCTAACCTATATAAACTGCGCTGGATCAGAGCGGTGTCTACAGAGAGGGTAAACATGGTAAACGATGTATACCTCCTCTCTGGGGAGTCTGGCTGTATCTGACAGCCGACTCCCCCACCCCGTAGCTGCTCAAACTGCCTTGACATTATAAAACGTCAGTGCCGAGATAAGTGTAGACCACCTGGATGTATGGGCAGGTCCAGACGTAGCTCTGTGCTGCGCTGACGGTACCTGAGTGCTGTAGTTACTGCAGTGCTGGATGATCCTCTGCATCTCCTCATGGACGAGCTCCACGCAGCGCAGGCTCGGCTCCTCCAATCGTTTCACCTGACGCTTTACTAGAAGCTCAAAGGAAACTTCCGGAACGAACAAGGCCGGTCGGGGTCCCTAGAGACGCCAAGATGACAAAAAGGTGTTAGCGGGGGGTTATAAGACGTCAACATATCCCCGGTCATCCAGTCCATAACTCACAGTCGCATTTCTGATGGCGGTGAGGATGTCGATCGTGGTCAGGCCGCCCAGCGGATCAACAGATTCCAACGTCCTCCCAAAGGTTTCATGGAAAATGTAGCAAATTCGGGCACCGCCGCACCTGAGAAAGGCAGATGGTCACCGAGATTATCCTATAAGGGATGACGCTGCTACTGGGAAAGGCAACAATCGCCGCCGACACTGGGAAAGCTGGCTGACAACCACCTGACAAAGCCGGTCCGAGTTTACTTACAGCTCTGAGGTTTCGATATATTTCGCGGTTCCTTCGATTGTGTTGCAATATTCGGTGGCGAACTTGGTGATGAGCTGCAGCAGGGTGGCGCTTTTGTCATCCACCGGCTCGCCGTAACTGTTCAGCAGAGTCTGGTACTGAGCGGCCAAAACATTGATCCGGGTCTTCAGCTCCGGCAAGCAGTCCCTGATGTGGTGCATGAGCAGCCTGCGGACAGGATAGACAGGACGGACAATTAAAGGGCTATGCAATCATATTATAAAAGGGGTGGGCGATTTTACATAATCGTTTTTTCCTTAAAGCTACCTTTTTTTCCCCCATCCCCATAGACATATGAGGGCTTGTTTATTGCGGGACGAGTTGTATTTTTCAATGACACCATTCATTTTATCACGTGATGCACTGGAAAGCGGGGAAAAAAATTCCAAGTGCGTTGAAATTGCAAAAAAAATGTGCAATTTCACATTTTATTTTTTTTTACCATGCTATACGGTAAAACTGTCCCTGCAATGATTCCTCAGGTCAGTACGGGTGCGCTGATTAAAAACAAGTAGTTTATTTTTATTTTATTTAACCCCTTAGTGACAGAGCCAATTTGGTACTTAATGACCAGGCCAATTTTTGCAATTCTGACCACTGTCACTTTATGAGGTTATAACTCTGGAACGCTTCAACGGATCCCGCTGATTCTGAGATTGTTTTTTCGTGACATATTGTACTTCATGTTAGTGGTAACATTTCTTCGATATTACTTGCGATTATTTATGAAAAAAACGGAAATATGGCGAAAATTTTAAAAATTTTGCAATTTTCAAACTTTGTATTTTTATGCCCTTAAATCAGAGAGATATGTCACGAAAAATAGTTAATAAGTAACATTTCCCACATGTCTACTTTACATCAGCACAATTTTGGAAACAAAATTTTTTTTGTTAGGGAGTTATAAGGGTGAAAAGTTGACCAGAAATTTCTCATTTTAACAACACCATTTTTTTTTAGGGACCACATCACATTTGAAGTCATTTTGAGGGGTCTATATGATAGAAAATAATGAAGTGTGACACCATTCTAAAAACTACACCCCTCAAGGTTCTCAAAACCACATTCAAGAAGTTTATTAACCCTTTACGTGCTTCACAGGAACTGAAACAATGTGGAAGGAAAAAATGAACATTTAACTTATTTTGCAAACATCTTAATTCAGAACCATTTTTTTTTATTTTCACAAGAGTAAAAACAGAAATGTAACCATAAATTTTGTTATGCAAATTCTCCTGAATGCGCCAATACCCCATATGTGAGGGTAAACCACTTTTTGGACGCACCGCAGAACTTAGAAGTGAAGGAGCGCTGTTTGACTTTTTCAATGCAGAATTGGCTGGAATTGAGATCGGACGCCATGTCACGTTTAGAGAGCCCCTGATGTGCATAAACAGTGGAAACCCCCCACAAGTGACCCCATTTTGGAAACTAGACCCCTTAAGGAACTTATCTAGATGTGTGGTGAGCACTTTGAATGCCCAAGTGCTTCACAGAAGTTTATAATGCAGAGTCGTGAAAATAAAAAATATTTTTTTTTTTTCACAAAAAAGATTTTGTAGCCCCCAAGTTTTTATTTTCACAAGGGTAACAAGAGAAATTGGACCCCAGAAGTTGTTGTCCAATTTATCCCGAGTACGCTGATGCCCCATATGTGGGGGTAAACCACTGTTTGGGCGCACGGCAGAGCTCAGAAGGGAGGGAGCACCATTTGACTTTTTGAGCGCAAAATTGGCTGTCGTGTTTGGAGACCCCCTGATGTACCTAAAAAGTGGAAACCCCCCAATTCTAGCTCCAACCCTAACCCCAACACACCCCAAACCCTAATCCCAACCCGATCCATAATCCTAATCACTAACCCTAACGATAATCCGAACCCTTACCCCAAAACAACCCTAATGTCAACCCTAACCATAACCCTAATCAAAACCCTAAATCCAACACACCCCTAATCCTAATCTCAACCCTAACCTCAAACCTAACCCTAATCCCAATACACCCCTAATCACAACCCTAACCTTAACCCTAATCCCAAACCTAACCCTAATCCCAAGCGTAACCCTAATGCCAACCCTAACCCTAATACCAACCCTAATCCAAACCCTAACCCTAATCCCAGCTCTAACCCTAACTTTAGCCCCAACCCTAACCCTAACTTTTGCCCCAACCCTAGCCCTAAGGCTACTTTCACACTTGCGTCGTTTGGCATCCGTCGCAATCCGTAGTTTTGGACAAGAAACGGATCATGCAAATGTGCCCGCAGGATGCGTTTTTTGCCCATAGACTTGTATTGCCGACGGATCGTGACGGATGGCCACACGTCGCGTCCGTCGTGCACTGGATCAGTTGTGTTTTGGCGGACAGTCGGCACAAAAAAAGTCCAATGAAACGTTTTTTTGTACGTCGCATCGGCCATTTCTGACCGCGCATGCGTTGCCGTAACTCCGCCCCCTCCTCCTCAGGACATAGATTGGGCAGCGGCTGCGTTGAAAAACTACATCCGCTGCCCACGTTGTGCACAATTTTCACAACGTGCGTCGGTATGTTGGGCCGACGCATTGCGACGGCCCCGTACCGACGTAAGTGTGAAAGAAGCCTAACCCTAAATTTAGCGCCAACCCTAACCCTAACCCTACCCCTAATTTTAGCCCCAACTGCTGTTCTCCTGCCGGCCAGCAGATGGAGACAGATGGCGGGCGCACTGCGCATGCGCCCGCCATTTTCTTTTCCCCAGCCAGGAGGACCCAGGGACACAGGTGAGTATGCTAGGGTCCCCGAATCCCCCTATTTCTCTGTCCTCTGATGTGCGATCACATCAGAGGACAGAGAATTACACTTCACTTTTTTTTTTGCGGTCACCGGTAAACAGTTAATTACCGGCGATCGCAAAACAGGGGTCGGTAAAACCGACCCCGATCATATTCTTTGGGGTCTCGGCTACCCCCGGCAGCCGAGACCCCAAAGATTCTCCCGGTGCCGGCCGGTGGGCGCACTGCGCATGCGCCCGCCATTTTGAAGATGGCGGCGCCCACCGGGAGACACGAGGAGCATCGGGGGAGATAGGTGAGTATTGGGGGGCTACCTGGGACCCCTTTTCTCTGTCCTCCGATGTGCAATCACATCGGAGGACAGAGAAATTAAAAAGAGATCGCGTTTTTTTGTTTTTTTTTTTCGATCGCCGGTAAACGGTTAATTACCGGCGATCGCAAATGCGGGGTCGGTTAAAAACCCCCCGAATCATGTTCTCTGGGGTCTCGGCTACCCCCGGCAGCCGAGACCCCGGAGAAAATCCGACTCTGGGGGGGCGCTATTCACTTTTTCCACAGCGCCGTTAATTAACGGCGCTGTGGTTTAAGTACCCTTAGCGGCCGCCGTTAAAAGGCGATTGGCGGTCGCTAAGGGGTTAAAGTGGTGAAAAAAGTTTGGAAATTTGTAAAAAAAAAAAAAAACAACCTTGCTTTTGTTACCATTTAGCGAGACCTGTAACATTTTCATTTTTCGGGATCTGGGGCTGGGTGACGGCTTATTTTTTGCGCCCTGATCTTACGTTTTTATTTATACCATTTTGGAGAAGATACGGTGTTTTGATCGCCCGTTATGACAATGTTGCAACAGTCAAAAATAAATAAAAAAAAAAAAAGAATTTACATTTTTATATATTTTTTTCATTATGCCGATCGGATTAATTTACTTTATATTTTGATAGTTCGGACTTTTACGAACGCAGCAATACCAAATATGTGTATTTTTAATTAGTTTATTTTTAAAGGGATGAATATTGAACTTTTTTTTTTCATATTTAAAAAAAAAAAAATAATTTTTGGTCACTTTTTATTGTATTTGCTTGCAGCTGAAATTGCCTGTGCTATATACTGTATAACTAAAATTATGACCTATAAACTCTGGCCATTGGCTGACTTTTACAGCAGGATCATATAACAGGCACAGGGGTCATTAGCGGACCCCCGCCTGTCATTGCAACCCACCGCCCCCCTGCGATCACATACATGTACATCAAAAGCCGTGAAGGGGTTAAACAAACGGAGCCGAATCTCAAAGGGGTTCTCCACTGTTTAAGAAGTAAGCGTCCGACACTACGCGTGCCTACAGAGAAGGCATGGACGCTCAACAACCTCATGAATGGGTTTTCACATGCATGCCCAAAAAAGAAAGTGAAGGCATCAGCAAAATTAGATTTTGCCCACAAAACATAACCTTAAGACACGGTAGGAATGCCGGAGTAGGAGACCGTATCGCAGGGGTGACCGTTTGGCAGGATGGGGCAGGTGGAAAGCTGGCCACACCCTGACTCCCTCCTACCTGTTCAGTGTCCGGGCGAGGTACTTTGTTCCGCTTCTATTGGCCAAAGATGGATATTTCTTCTGTAAAAACCCGTACTCGTCCCGGATGGAGTCGGCCACGCTCTTCTTGTTATTAATATCCAGCTGACTCCTACAACACAAGTAAAAAAAAAAAAAAAAAAAAAAATACAATTACTACTACTAATTATAATATATATTTTTATGCAAATTATATATATATATATATATATATATATATATATATATATATATATATATATATATATATATATATATATATATATATATATATATATATATATATATATATATATATATACACACACACACACACATATTGGGGAACACTGGTCTAAGGGGTACTTCCATCTGTTTGTCTGTAACGTCCGTCCGTCTGTCGCGGAAATCTCGGGGCGGGATTTAAACACCGCTTCACTTTTTACTATTGATGCTGCCTACGCAGCATCAATAGTAAAAACATATAATGTTAAAAATAATAATCATTTTAAAAAATCATTATATTCTCACCTTCCGGCATCCACGGCAGCCTTTCCCGCTCCTCGTGACGCTCCGGCTCCAAGAATGCATTGCGGCAATGACCCCAGATGACACGAGACCGCTACAAGATCACGGGTTATTGCCGCAAGGCATTCCTGGGAACGGAGCATTGCTAAAGGCCTGGGCTGGATCCGGGGCCGCCGGAAGCTGAGTATATAACTATTTTTTATTTTAATTGTTTTTTTAACAAATGGTGCCGCCTGTGCTATATGCTGCGTGGCCTGTGCTATATGCTACGTGGGCTGTGCTATATGCTACGTGGGCTGTGCTATATGCTACGTGGGCTGTGCTATATGCTACGTGGGCTGTGCTATATGCTGCATGCTACGTGGGCTGTGCTATATGCTACGTGGGCTGTGCTATATGCTGCATGCTACGTGGGCTGTGCTATATGCTACGTGGACTGTGACTTTCGCTCAAGGCCCTCAAAAACCTGGAGCTGGCCCTGGCTTCACTGATTATTCATGGCCGGCTGGGCGCGACTAATCAGCGACAGACGCAGTCCGGCCGCGAATTGGCACAGGATTTGAACCACGCTTTCCTGATTGGTCGCGCCCAGCCGGCCGAATCCTGTGTAATCTTTGCATTATTCTGAAATCTTCATAAAGAAACTACATACATATTCTAGAATACCTGATGCGTTAGAATCGGGCCACCGTCTAGTATAATATATAAGTATATATTTAATTTTTTTTTAATATAGGGTTATTTAAAAAAACAAAAAAGCTGCCATTCTCCCTGCCTGATGCCAACACTAGGGGGAGCTCAGGAGTCATTGGCATACTGAGCAGTCACTGAGCTCCCTCTAGTGGTGGCTGCGGAATATTCTCTTTTTAATCTATGTAGGAAATTTAGAGAACTGTATTAGAATATGAAAAAAAAAAAAAAAAATCATGTTCTGAAATATTAATGTACTACCTGTTGACTACTCCAATTATGCCCAGTTTCACAGGAATGACCCTCCCTAGCAGAACGTCCATGGCGTCTGTACCGGCATCCATGAGGTCCAGCTTGGTGATGACGGCGAGAGTTCTTCGTCCTGGTGAAGACAAAGTTTCCCCATTATATTACTGCCTATGTAGGAAAAATTGCGCCACTCATGTCCATGGGTTGTATCCGGTATTGCAGGCTGACTGTGATTAAGTATATGGGGCCAAGGTGAAATTTTAGGCAGAACTGACTAACGGCAATAGCGCTGGAGTGGAGCGGGTTCACTTGTACTTTTGGACCATCCCTTTAAAAAAAATAAAATAGGATTTCTGGGTAGAGAGACGTCCGGATCCACACGTCAGGTCTCGACTCACCGTCTGGATCGGACTCGCGGGCGATCTTCAGCGCCTCGGAGGTGGCCATGTCCGTGTTGGCGGCAGTGACAGCCAGAATGATGGAGTTGGGGTTACTGATGTAGCGCAGGATGAGCTCCCGGATCTGAACCTCAATGTCCTTGGGTTGATCGCCTACAGGTACCTTATTGGTTAGATCAGAAAAAAAAAAAAAAAGTTTTAATATGGCAGACTTCTTCCAAACAGCGCCACTATTGTCC
The DNA here is from genome assembly GCF_032444005.1 of Ranitomeya imitator. Classification (NCBI taxonomy): domain Eukaryota; kingdom Metazoa; phylum Chordata; class Amphibia; order Anura; family Dendrobatidae; genus Ranitomeya; species Ranitomeya imitator. The sequence goes on along the minus strand of NC_091285.1, from coordinate 21,079,933 downwards.
AGTGGTTGTGTCTGGTATTGCAGCTCAGCTCCGTATAAGAGAATGGAGATGAGCTGCAATGCCTCATACGACCTGTGGACAGGGGTGGCGCTAATTACATATATATATTAAAAAAAAAAAAAAAAAAGCCAGGATTTTCTAATCCTGGAAATCTATTTAAAGGGATTGCTCTGCACTACCTTTGTCATCCCGGGTAAATCCACCAGTGTCAGGTTGACGACGTTGGGAGAGAAGATCTTCAGATGGATCGGTTCTGAACTAATACCCTAGAAAAAAAAAAAAAAAAAGTCAGCGGAAGCCTAGCCCAAAGCTTAACATTAGTAACATCCAGTTACATCCACATGAGTTAAAAGGGACAATCACACAAGCAAATGACAAGAGTCCAGTGAGCAGTTCCAAGATCTCCTCTTGATTGACTGCCTCAAGACGAGTCGCTGCGCATGTAAACCTGGAGTGGCGCGTGCGCAATGCTCGTCATCGAAGTAGTTCTGTGTATGTCCTGCGTCAATGTGCTGCACACCAGAAAGATGAAACGGCCCAAGGCAGGAAGAGTATTGCGCATGCGCGGTAGGATCCCAGGATGAGCCTGCGCAATATCTCAGAACGGAGTGACGAATGTTGAGGCGGTGAATCAAGACATAAGCGGCGGAACGGGTCGGGTTTACAGAAGAGAACCCAAGCATTTGCGGGGGTGAGGACTGACCACTTGGAATAAAAATTGTCGTAGCAATTCGACCTATCGAAAGGTCATACATAAATCCCCTTGCAAGGGGGCATTTCCATCAAACAGGGTATGTATAACACAAGGATATGTGAAATGAGGGCAGATTTGTGAATCCTCACAGTGCGCAGAATGCACGCTGTCAGGATCCTACACTGCAGCCGATCTGAATACTTCCGGCCACATTCCGACTAGACGTGTGAATAGAGATAGGCGGCGAACGTCTAGTTGGCATGTGACCGCATGCACGCAAATCACAGTTCCCAGGTAAAGACTTTACTCGGGAAGCAGCGCCACTCGTCTGTGTGGCAGTGACCGGTATTGCGGTAAGTATCCATTCACAAGAACGGGGTTGAGCTGTAATGTCAGGGAGGTTTTTGATGCAAATCCAATTAAAAACATAGATTTCTTCTGAAAACAGCGCCACCCCTGTCCGTGGGTTGTGCCTGGTATTGCAGCTCAGAACGCAGCCATGGTTTTTTTTTCCCGGATCACAATAACCCCCTTTAAAAAGACCTTTCAGATATCCTGAAGCATTGCTGAATAAACGTTCTCTCCTCACTTTATTATTTCCAGAAATCCTTTCCGTTTCATTCTCAATTTCTTGCCGAATTTCATCAAAGTCTGTGTAAATCTGATAAAAAAAATAAATAAATAGAAAAACATTTTAATATTTCCTACAATGTAGTCCTGAAAGCAGAAGAAGACGAAGGAGGTTAAAGAACGACGAGCGCGACATAAAGCCTTCAAGAGAGATATAGAATGTAACATCTACAAAGATAGTTGTTACCTAGCAACAGACTACAAGGTGGAATCTCGTAGTCTGTTGCTAAGAAGCAGGAGTATGAAATGAATCGTCAGATACACAGGCGTTTTCGGATTTATTTTCCGCTCCCATACAGAGGAATGAATAAATGTCGCCCTACCTTGTTCTTCGTGTGCAGGAACTTGCCCCATTCCTCGGCATCCACCCCTGGAACAAAAAACAGGGGGTCAACCCTTCCTGTCACTATGGCACATTGGTAGTTTTTAGAGATCCGTCCGCTCTCTTCATTCTTTTTTTTTTTAATAAAATACCTACACTGCCCCGAAAATTTAATTTTTAGCATCCTGTCAGGAGAGGGGACCGATACCTCGTAATACCGTCTCCGAGAGACCGGACGTGCATGTAATAAGCTGTTGGCGTGATGATGTATGCGCAGAGGAGCAGCGTGAGTCATCACCATCCATCCTAGAAGACACAGGCATTTTCCTCCATAGCAAGCCGAGTCACGGACAGAAGGACCGAGGCTGGAAACGGCCATGAGGATCATATATGCCTTTTATAGGGAACCCCGGCCCTGCTAGGAGTGTCAGCTACTCTACGGCCTACATGAAAGGGGTCTTCTGGACTAGAAGACCCCATAAATTGTCACATTAGGGACTAAAACGGGGGCTACAAAAGAGCCCAGCTTTATAATGCAATAGATGGATTATAATAGAAACTGTAATTCCCCATATGTCCTGCGGGAGTGCTGCAGGAGAAGTTATCAGTCGATTGCGGTGATCGAAAAAAAAAATAAATAAATACCTTCGGAGCTCAGAATGTGAAAAACATGATCGATCCCTATCGGAGGCCCCGAAAAACAACTCAATCATGTATTAAAGGGATAAGTGTAGTGTGACCAGGGTCTAATAACCCGATCGGTTCTCATGTGAAAACAGGAGCACAAATGACAGGATAAATCCTATATAATACCAGGGACCCGTTCTGTGTACACAGGCATTATGCCGTCCATCACTACGGACTAATTAGGGTGGGGCTGGCGACTGAGTGACCCGGCACCCAGGACTGATCGCGAGGTGGCGCTGATGGAGGAGGAAACTGAATGGAGAAGTGAAGATGGCGGCGGTCACTCCTGACGATGCCGCCACCGGGAACAGCAGAACCGAGTCACTTCCGGCACACGAGGACGACCCATGCAAGTCACACGGCCGATATAACCCCCACCGTACAGAGGACGCAAAGCAGCAAGGAGGACGAAAGAGAAAGCAGCCGACCCTCTTCTTAAAGGGACGTTTCATCGTTTCATCCCATCCCTGGTGTGTGGCGGCAGGAACAGTGAGGAGGTCGTACGATGCCGGCATCTGTGCTGCCCAAAGCTCGGCAACGTCTCCTATAATGAAACGACAATGTCCCTTTAAATCCATATAGGTCATCCTCTTCTGTCAAGTCATTAACCCCTCCACCGCCGGCCATTTTCCATTTTTTTTCCTCCCCTTCTTCCCAGAGCCATAACTTTTTTTTTTCCCCGTCAATATGGCCATGTGAGGGCTTGTTTTTTTGCGGGACGACTTGTACTTTTGAACGTCACCATTGGTTTTACCGTATCGTGTACTACAAAATGGGAAAAAAAAATCCAAGTGCGGTGAAATTGCAAAAAAGAAAGTGCAATCCCACGCTTGTTTTTTGTTTGGCTTTCTTGCTAGGTTCACTAAATGCTAAAACTGACCTGATATTATGATTCTCCAGGTCATTACGAGTTCATAGACACCAAACATGTCTAGGTTCTTTTTTTTATCTAAGTGGTGAAAAAAAAAGTTCCAAACTTTGTTTAAAAAAAAAAATTTTTTTTTTTTTTTTTTAAAGCGCCATTTCCCGAAACCCGTAGCGTCTCCATTATGCTTGATCTTGGGTTGAATGAGAGCTTATTTTTTGCGTGCCGAGCTGACGTTTTTATTGATACCATTTTGGTGCAGATACGATCTTTTGATCGTCCGTCATTTTAATTGAATGTCGCGGCGACCAAAAAAAACGTAATTTTGGCATTTTGACTTTTTCTCGCTAAGCCGTTTAGAGATCAGGTTAATCCATTTTTTTTTTTATTGATAGATCGGGCGATTCTGAACGCGCCGATACCAAATATGTGTAGGTTTGATTTTACTTTTATTGTTTTATTTTGAATGGGGGAATGGGGGGCACATGACATATACCATGAAAGAGGTCGGCTCACCGACCCAAAGGGGTTAACCACTGCACTGCCGGGACACTTTCCTTGTTTTGATTGGTTTTTCGTTCCTCTTTTTTGCCAATATGGCCGTGTGAGGGCTTGTTTTTAGTGGGACGTGTTGTAGTTTTGAACGACACCATTGATTTTAGCAAACACTGTACTGGAAAAAAATTCCAAAAAAAATAAAAAAAAATAATAATTAAAAAAAAGTTGCCATTTACCGAGACGTGTAGCGTCTCCATTTTTGAGGATCCGGAGCTGGGTAAGAGCCTTATTTTTGCGCGCCGAGCCGACGTTTTTATTGACGCCATTCTGGGGTACGTGCAATGTTTTGATCGCCTGTTATTGCAATTCTGCAGTGACCAAAAAAAACTTCGTTCTGGCGTTTTGAGTTTTTTTTTTCTCATTACGCCATTTACCGACTGGATTTATTCTTTTTATAATTTGATAGATCGGACATTTCTGAAGGCGCAAATATGTGCATGGTTTTATTTTGAATGGGGGCAAAAGGGGGATTTTAACTTTTTTTTTAATACTTAATAAAAGTTTTATTATTATTATTTTTTTTTTACTTGCTTCCATAGTTTCCTTAGGAGCCTTGAAGCTGGGATCGTCCGATCGCTTGTGCTGCATATAGCAGGGCTTCAGCTGCTGTGTAGCAGAAATGCTCATCTGCTATGAACACCGGCCACAGGGCGGCGCTCACACCAGATCGGCAATGACAACCACGGGGGTCTCCAGCAGACCCTGGGTGGTCATGCCAACCCATCAACACCCCCAAGATCAATAGGGGCAGAGACCCTGATTTCGGGGATGTATCACTTACAGGGCTGCTTGCTGTAGTTTTGATAAACTCCTGCTGGTTAAAACACTGATTTGATCACTAAAGGACTAGTAAACCTGCTGCCAGGTAGTCCGACCACACCTCCAGCACTGATTGGCAGCTTTTTTGTGAAAGCTGCCAATCAGTGGTGTGGGCGGGGTCATACAGAGAACTGTTACATCTGTAGCGGATAAAAGAGGGATTTTATCAAAACTACAGTAAGCAGCCCAGTAAGTGTCACTACATCATACTGCTCTCAGACAGGGCTAGAAACAACCTGGTGACAGATGCCCTTTACAGACTTGACACAAGGGAACAACTCAAGGGAGGAAATGCTTGAATAAAAGCATAGAAAGATATATACATATATTTGAAACAAGATAAACAGTGTAAAGAGGTAGAAAATAAAAAGTAAAAGGCAATAAGAAGGCAGGAGGCAAAAATAAGAAGAAGGCAGGAGGCAAAAAGAAGAAGAAGGCAGGAGGCAAAAAGAAGAAGAAGGCAGGAGGCAAAAAGAAGAAGAAGGCAGGAGGCAAAAAGAAGAAGAAGGCAGGAGGCAAAAAGAAGAAGAAGGCAGGAGGCAAAAAGAAGAAGAAGGCAGGAGGCAAAAAGAAGACGAAGGCAGGAGGCAAAAAGAAGACGAAGGCAGGAGGCAAAAAGAATGTAGGAGGTAAAAAGGCAAAAAAGTAGAATGCAAAAAGGAGGAAGGAGGTAAAAGGAAGCTGGCAGGATGCAAAAAGAAGACAGCAAGAGGCAAAGAAGAAGGTAAAAGGCAAAAAGGAAGGAGGCAAAAAGAAGAAGGCAAAAAGAAGGAAGGAGGTAAAAAGGCAAAAAACTAGAATGCAAAAAGGAGGAAGGAGGTAAAAGGAAGAAGCCAGGGTGCAAAAAGAAGGAAGGAGGCAAAAAGAAAGTAGAATGTAAAAAGAAGGCAAAAAAGAAGGAAGGAGTTAAAAGGAAGACGGTAGGAGGCAAAAAGATGAATGTAGGATGCAAAAAGTAGAAGGTAATAAGAAGGTAGGAGGTAAAAAGTAGAAGGTAAAAAAAAAAAACAAAAGGGATAAAAACAAAGCAAAGGAAATAATTGATGTCTAGAAGAAAGAGCTACATTATAAAATGTACAATATATAAAAAGCCTAAAAGAGGAAGGAGATAAGATAAGCAAATAGCGAAGTGACAGGACGATGCGCTATCCGGGCGCTGCACATGGCGATGAGGGGGCAGGTGATGGGACGGAGCACAGAACTGATACAGCCAGTGATCTATGGGGGGCGTCTACATCTCATGCAGGTATGGGGGGAGGAAGAGGAGACGGAAACTGGAGACCTTTGTATAACTGTCTTGGATTTTTCCAGGCGTCCAGGTCTGGAATCAGTGGGGAGATGTGGAAAGAGAAGACAAGAGGCAGAGAATGGTTAAGTGTCAGCGCGTCATCTGCTCCGTCTACCTGACCGGGCATCGTCCGACCGCCACAGTGGGATTACTGTAACTGACAAACCTAGAAAGAACGGCTCCCGTAAAGACCATGGCATGGAAACATCCCAAAAACTAAGCCTGGTCCTGTTCAGCCGCTTCCCTCCCCCACTACCTCAGCATCTTATGGGTACTGCCCCTCTATAAAGTGACAGGATACCGCCCCCCACAGGGGTCCGACCCCTAAATCCTGAGGATGAGGAGGATGCAGCGCTGGTGTGAAACCACCTCTGCACCGCGGCGCTACCTGTCATCCGGCTGACGAGAGCGCAAAGCTAAAAGCCCCCAGCGTTATTAAGACAGGTGACAATGATCAGACTAAAATGGTAATACCCCTTTAAAAAAAAAAAAAAAAAAGGACTCCCAGAGACTAGACATTTCTAAGAAATCCCCCTAGGGATCAACCGCTCCTGAATTAGCAGTCGGCAATTACTGGAAATTCTTTTTCTAGCCAACCGCAAAAAAAAGCTCTTACTGGAAATGGAACAGACCCATCATCTCGGAGCTCCGGCCCGGAGGGCGCCATTTATTACTCTCTCCTCCTCCGGAGGGCGCCATTTATTACTCTCTCCTCCTCCGGAGGGCGCCATTTATTACTCTCTCCTCCTCCGGAGGGCGCCATTTATTACTCTCTCCTCCTCCGGAGGGCGCCATTTATTACTCTCTCCTCCTCCGGAGGGCGCCATTTATCACTCTCTCCTCCTCCGGAGGGCGCCATTTATTACTCTCTCCTCCTCCGGAGGGCGCCATTTATTACTCTCTCCTCCTCCGGAGGGCAACATTTATTACTCTCTCCTCCTCCGGAGGGCGCCATTTATCACTCTCTCCTCCTCCGGAGGGCAACATTTATTACCCTCTCCTCCTCCGGAGGGCGCCATTTATTACTCTCTCCTCCTCCGGAGGGCGCCATTTATTACTCTCTCCTCCTCCGGAGGGCGCCATTTATTACTCTCTCCTCCTCCGGAGGGCGCCATTTATTACTCTCTCCTCCTCCGGAGGGCGCCATTTATTACTCTCTCCTCCTCCGGAGGGCGCCATTTATTACTCTCTCCTCCTCCGGAGGGCGCCATTTATTACTCTCTCCTCCTCCGGAGGGCGCCATTTATTACTCTCTCCTCCTCCGGAGGGCGCCATTTATTACTCTCTCCTCCTCCGGAGGGCGCCATTTATCACTCTCTCCTCCGGAGGGCGCCATTTATTACTCTCTCCTCCTCCGGAGGGCGCCATTTATTACTCTCTCCTCCTCCGGAGGGCGCCATTTATTACATATGCCTGTGCAGCTGCATGCTACAGCCCTAATCACCCTCCTCTGCCCCCAGAGCAATGGAAGAACAACCATTCATTACCGTTCTCCTCTCCGGAGGTTTTGCGCCGATCATCGGAGGACACGTGAACCAGCTGGAGGATCAGGGGTCTTCTCGTCACTATCCCTGTGCCTCGGGGGAGCAGATCCCGGCCAACTAAGCTTTCTAGGACGGAGCTTTTCCCGCTGCTCTGTAGAGAAGATAAAAGACAGAGGAACCACTTAGCATAATGACACATGAGGCTCCGATAATGGGGGCCCAAATTATCAGAGGGAAGGAGGAACCCCCTAAGGAGGAAGCTATCCGTTCCTCTCCTTCCAAGAGCCAGAACTTTTTTATTAGTATTTTCCCTCCCCCATAGCTGTAAGATGGCTTGTTTTTTAGCATATAAGCAGCAATCCGAGCTTTCCTCCAGTCACTGCAGTTACACAGCCAACGCCGACCCTGTCCAGAACGGTCTCCGCTCCTGAGCAAGCTCCAGATGGTTTTACCATCACCACCACCTGGAACTTTACCCATTTTGCTAAAAAAAGAAGCCCTCCTGTGCCTTCAAATTCATGCATGCTTCATATATAAATTACTTTTGGAGGAGTCAAGGAGGTGGGGCCTTTAGAAGGGTGCGGCCAAAATCGTCCCAAGCCAGCTTGACTGGTGCCTCTAAGGTCACATGAATCCTTGCTTTCTAGTTCTGGTGCATGTGCGGTGAATTTGGGGGCCACTTGCACCAGAAATCCCCATTTCACAGGCTATTATGTCTAAAAGCATCATGGGAAAGTAAACCCGTCTGTACTACGCACGTGTCAAAAACAGATCATGCGTAGGATTCCGGCTTCAGATGACATACCTTTGCTTTCTGGGATGCCAGTAAAGCCAAAGGGTATTGACAGTTCTTGACTCTTTCCTACATTAGCTCCACCTCCTTGACTCCAGGAAGGTTATTTACATACTAACAATATGGGGATTAAAAGGCTACAAAGAGCAGATGAGGATCACTGAGGACAAGCCAACGTCTTCAGTTCTGCACGTCGACTCGTGTGGCTGAAAAACCTACTGCTGGCTACGATAGAAAGGAGTCAGGGCGCACACAGCATCGCAGCTATGATAGAAAGGAGTCAGGGCGCACACAGCATCGCAGCTATGATAGAAAGGAGTCAGGGCGCACACAGCATCTCAGCTATGATAGAAAGGAGTCAGGGCGCACACAGCATCTCAGCTATGATAGAAAGGAGTCAGGACACGAGGAGCATCACAGCTATGACAGAAAGGAGTCAGGACACGAGGAGCATCACAGCTATGACAGAAAGGAGTCAGGACACGAGGAGCATCACAGCTATGACAGAAAGGAGTCAGGACACGAGGAGCATCACAGCTATGACAGAAAGGAGTCAGGACACGAGGAGCATCACAGCTATGACAGAAAGGAGTCAGGACACGCAGAGCATTACAGCTATGATAGAAAGGAGTCAGGGCGCACACAGCATCACAGCTATGACAGAAAGGAGTCAGGACACCCAGAGCATCACAGCTATGATAGAAAGGAGTCAGGACACCCAGAGCATCACAGCTATGACAGAAAGGAGTCAGGACATGCAGAGCATCACAGCTATGATGGAAAGGAGTCAGGACACGAGAAGCATCACAGCTATGATAGAAATGAACATGCGCTTATGAGCTGTATGTGTACCAACTTAAGTGAAGCTCAATTTTTGTATTTCTTTGTATTATTGCATTCTGTGACAGCCGGGGAGTGGCCTTCCTGTTTCTCAGCGAGAGATTGTTTAGAAGGCTTCCCCAAACTGGTGTTTCACTGGTTGGGCCCGATTCTTTTGTTTGCCCTTATTTACACTGAGGTCAACATTGACACATGGTAAGGTTTTAATATTAGACACTGTAGGACTGTCAAGATCAGAGTTACCTTGTCGTGGTGGGATGGTTTTTATGCTATTTTTGATCAAAAACAGTATTACTAAAAACTCTTATTTAAATGCACTTTTTGCTTTTTATTTACATAGCAACAGCAGGGTTTTTGCTCATTTTTTTTCTCTTGTAGGTTCTATATGATAGAAAGGAGTCAGGAAGCACACAGCATCGCAGCTATGATAGAAAGGAGTCAGGACACAGAGCATCACAGCTATGATAGAAAGGAGTCAGGACACGCAGAGTATCGCAGCTATGATAGAAAGGAGTCAGGGTGCAAGACATCATAGCTAAAATAAAAATGTGACAGGAGGCACAGAGTATTGCAGCTATGATAGAAAGTAGTATGAGCGCATACAGCATAGCAGCTAAGATAGAAATGCAACAGGAGGGTCAGATCACAGCAGCTATGATAAAATAAGAGTAATGGCGAACAGCTATGATAGAAAGGAGTCGGGACACCCAGAGCATCACAGCTATGATAGAAAGGAGTCAGGACACACAGAGCATCGCAGCTATGATGGGAAAGAGTCAGGACACACAGAGCATCGCAGCTATGATAGAAAGGAGTCAGGACACGCAGAGCATCACAGCTATAATAGAAAGGAGTCAGGACACACAGAGCATCGCAGCTATGATGGGAAAGAGTCAGGACACACAGAGCATCACAGCTATGATAGAAAGGAGTCAGGACACACAGAGCATCACAGCTATGACAGAAAGGAATCAGGACACAGAGCATTGCAGCTATGATGGGAAAGAGTCAGGACACACAGAGCATCGCAGCTATGATAGAAAGGAGTCAGGACACGCAGAGCATCACAGCTATAATAGAAAGGAGTCAGGACACACAGAGCATCGCAGCTATGATGGGAAAGAGTCAGGACACACAGAGCATCACAGCTATGATAGAAAGGAGTCAGGACACACACAGCATCACAGCTATGATAGAAAGGAATCAGGACACAGAGCATTGCAGCTATGATGGGAAAGAGTCAGGACACACAGAGCATCGCAGCTATGATAGAAAGGAGTCAGGACACGCAGAGCATCACAGCTATGATAGAAAGGAGTCAGGACACGCAGAGCATCACAGCTATGATAGAAAGGAGTCAGGACACACAGAGCATCACAGCTATAATAGAAAGGAGTCAGGACACACAGAGCATCGCAGCTATGATGGGAAAGAGACAGGACACACAGAGCATCACAGCTATGATAGAAAGGAGTCAGGACACGCGGAGCATTGCAGCTATGATAGAAAGGAGTCAGGACACACAGAGCATTGCAGCTATGATGGGAAAGAGTCAGGACACACAGAGCATCGCAGCTATGATAGAAAGGAGTCAGGACACACAGAGCATTGCAGCTATGATAGAAAGGAGTCAGGACACACAGAGCATTGCAGCTATGATGGGAAAGAGTCAGGACACACAGAGCATCGCAGCTATGATAGAAAGGAGTCAGGACACGCGGAGCATCGCAGCTATGATAGAAAGGTGTCAGGACACGCGGAGCATCGCAGCTATGATAGAAAGGAGTCAGGACACACAGAGCATTGCAGCTATGATGGGAAAGAGTCAGGACACACAGAGCATTGCAGCTATGATGGGAAAGAGTCAGGACACACAGAGCATCACAGCTATGATAGAAAGGAGTCAGGACACGCGGAGCATCGCAGCTATGATAGAAAGGAGTCAGGACACACAGAGCATTGCAGCTATGATGGGAAAGAGTCAGGACACACAGAGCATTGCAGCTTGCCATTTATGTTGCTGTGTAGCCGAAGGCCGGTCAGACAAATGACGGTAACCTAAGGCGATCTTAATCACAGACAATCCCTTTAAGGCCTCACATGTCGTTACGTAGATGGAGACAGGTCAGGGCTGTGATATAAACGGTTCGGGCCGAGGCAGACTCTCTCCAGACACCAGTAATAATCTACTTGATTAGTCACACGGCGGAGGAGTCCGTCACCTTGTGAGGGTCACGAGGAATCCTCCTCCCATGTCAGTCACAGGCTCAGCGCTGGGCCTCTCCGCTGACAAGACACGAGCCAACAACTGCCTGACGTGAGCGGCCCGTCACCTGCAGGTCGTACACAGAAGTGACACCCGGAAACGAGAAGGGTAGAAGGATGGGGGTCCGATCACACGTCAGGGGGCATCTACAGTCTGATGGATACAACCTATAGCAATTTAGACACTGCTGGCAAAAAAAAACAAAAAAAAAAAAAAAACACACCCTTAAGAAGGGGGAGGGGGGCAATGGGGTCTTAAAGGGGGTGATGTCTGGATTTTAATCTGTCCGCTTCCAGGAGGATGAGTTGGCAGACAAGTCCCTGACCCGGCTCACAATTTAGAAGTTTCTTCTTACGATGTCTGCTAAAAATCCTACAAAGTGGGAGCAGTGAGGGCATCGGGGGGCACTGGGGAAAGGACAAGAGGAAGGAGTGATCGGCACAGAACCATTTAATGAGGGGGGGATCCGTGTGGCACCAATCGAGGGCAGAAGGATCTGCGTGCCAACAATGGGAGGTAGGAGAAGGAGGATCTGCTTAGCACCAATCGAGGGGGGAGAAGAAGGATCTACGTGGCACCAATCAAGGGAAGGGGTGATCTGCACGGCTCCATTCAGGAAGGGGAAGGAGGAGGATCTGCGTGGCACCAAATCAAGGGAAGGGATGATCTGCACGGCTCCATTCAGGAAGGGGAAGGAGGAGGATCTGCGTGGCACCAATCGATGGGGGAGAAGGATCTGGGTGGCACCAATCGAGGGGGGAGAAGGATCTGGGTGGCACCAATCGAGGGGGGAGAAGGATCTGGGTGGCACCAATCGATGGGGGAGAAGGATCTGCATGGCACCAATCGAGGGAGGAGAAGGATCTGCGTGGCACCAATCCAGGGAGGAGAAGGAGGATCTGAATGTCACAAATAGAGGGGGGAAAAGGAGGAGCTGCGTAGCACCAATCGAGGTTGGAGAAGAAGGATCTACGTGGCACCAATCAAGGGAAGGGGTGATCTGCACGGCTCCATTCAGGAAGGGGTAGGAGGAGGATCTGAGTGGCACCAATTGAGGAGGGAGAAGAAGTAGCTGCATGGCACCAATCGAGGGGGAAGGAGGATCTGCATGGCACCAATCGAGAGGGAAAATGATCGATCTGTGTGGCACCAATTGGAGGGGGAAGGAGGAGCATCTACATGGCACCAATCGGGGGGAGAAGAAGGATCTGCGTGGCACATTTCATTAGGAGGGAGGTAGTTCAGCGTCGCACCGATCAGGGGAGGGGGGAGATCTGCACGGCACCAGACAGGCAGGGAATGAAAGGGCTTTGCATGGTAGAAGGATCTGCGTGGCATCACTTGAGGAGGGAGAAGGATCTGCGAGGCACCAATTGAGGGGGGAGAAGAAGGATCTGCGTTGCACCAATCGAGGGGGGAGAAAGGGATCTGTGTGGCAGCATTTGGAGGGGGAAGGATGAGGATCTGTGTGGCACCAATCGAGGGGGAAAAGGTTCTGCGTGGCACCAATCACTGGGGGAGAAGATGGATCTGCGTGGCACATTTCATGAGGAGGGGTAGTTCCATGTGGCACCAATTGGGGGTGGGGGTTGGGGGAATCTACATGGCACCAGTCGGGCAGGGGATGAATGGGATCTGCGTGGCCGAAGGATCTATGTGGCACCAATGGGGGTAGAAGTAGGATCTCCTTGGCACCAATGGGGGGGGGATGAGGATCTGCGTGGCACCAATCGGAGGAGGAAGACGAGGTTCTGGGTGGCACCAATCGAGGGGGAGAAGGAGGATCTGTGTGGCACCAATCAATGGGGGGGGGGGGGGAGGAGTGGGGGGTATTTCCGCGTAGCACCAATCGGGGGAGGGGGGGATCTGCACTGCATTAATCAAGGGCAGAAGGATCTGCGAGGCACCAATCAATGGGGAAGAAGAAGGATCTGTGTGGTACCAATCGAGGGGGGAGAAGGATCTGCGTGGCACCATTCGGAGGGGGAAGAACAAGGTTCTGCATGGCCCAATCGAGGAGGGGGGGGAGGGAGACGAGGATCTGTGCGGCTTAATCGTGGGGGGGTAGACGAGGATCTACATGGCACCAATCGGAGGGGGAAGGAGGAGGAGGATCTGCGTGGCACATTTCATGAGGAGGGGTGTTCCGCGTGGCACCAATCAGTGGACGAGGGGGGGGTTCTGCATGGCACCAGTAGGCAGGGGATGAAAGGAATCTGCGTGGCACCAATCAAGGGCAGAAGGATCTGTGTGGCACCAATGGGGTAGGAGAAGGAGGATCTGCGTAGCTGCAATCGAGGGGGAGAAGAAGGATCTGTGCGGCATCATTCAGAGGGGGAAGGACGAGGATCTGTGTGGCCCAATCGAGGGGGGGACGAGGATCTGCGCGGCACCAATCAGGGAAGAGGCTGAGGATCTGCGTGGCACCAATCGGAGGGGGAAGGAGGAGGATCTGCGTGGCACCAATCGGAGGGGGAGAAAAAGGATCTGAATGGCACCAATTGGGGGGAGGGACGAGGATCTGCGTGGCACCAATCGGAGAGGGAGGACGAGTATCTGTGTGACACCAATTGGAGGGACAAGGATCTGCGTGGCACCAATCGGGGGGACAAGGATCTGCGTGGCACCAATCGGAGAGGGAGGACGAGTATCTGCGTGACACCAATTGGGGGGACAAGGATCTGCGTGGCACCAATCGGGGGGAACAAGGATCTGCGTGGCACCAATCGGGGGGACAAGGATCTGCGTGGCACCAATCAGGGGGACAAGGATCTGCGTGGCACCAATCGGGAGGGAAGGAGGATCTGCATGGCACATTTCATGAGGGGAGATTTGCACAGCACCAGTTGGGCAGGGGATGAAGGTGATCCACGTGGCACCAATCGATGGCAGAAGGATCTGTGTGGCACCAATCGAGGGGGGAGAAGAAGGATCCACGTGGCACAAATGGTGGGGTGGGAGGATGAGGATCAGTGTGGCACCAATGGTGAAGGGATGGGGATCTGTGTGGCACCAATAGACAACCCATTTACCGGATTAGCAAATGGTCACTATTATAATAGAGCATCACCAGCTATTTTTGAAGCAAAGGACCAATGAGATCACTGAGGGTATGTTCACACGTTCAGGATTTCCATCCTTTTTTTTTCCTGACTGTTTTTTAAAAAACTGCAGCTCTTGGCAGAAAACGCAGGTCCTTTTTTTGGTCCTTTTTTGGTCCGTTTTTGATGCGTTTTTTGATGCGTTTTTTGATGCGTTTTTTTGATGCAGTTTTCTAGCCAGAGTCTGTGTGTTTTCTAGGAATTTTTTTAGGGTTAAAATGGCTGAAAATACCCTAACCCTACCCCTAACCCTACCCCTAACCCTAACCCTACCCCTAACCCTACCCCTAACCCTAACCCTACCCCTAACCCTACCCCTAACCCTAACCCTACCCCTAACCCTACCCCTAACCCTACCCCTAACCCTACCCCTAACCCTAACCCTAACCCTACCCCTAACCCTACCCCTACCCCTATTCTAACCTTAGTGAAAAAAAAAAAAAAAAAATTCTTTATTTTTTTTATTGTCCCTACCTATGGGGGTGACAAAGGGGGGGGGGTGTCATTTACTATTTTTTTATTTTGATCACTGAGATAGGTTATATCTCAGTGATCAAAATGCACTTTGGAACGAATCTGCCGGCCGGCAGATTCGGCGGGCGCACTGCGCATGCGCCCGCCATTTTGCAAGATGGCGGCGCCCAGGGAGAAGACGGCCGGACGGACACCGGGACGCCGGGTGAGTATAAGGGGGGGAGATTAGGGCACGGGGGGGGCATCAGAGCACTGGGGGGGGGCATCGGAGCACTGGGGGGGGGGCATCGGAGCACGGGGGGGCGGGATCGGAACACGGGGGGGGCAGCCACACTCCGCCCACGCACTTCCGCCCGCTCCCCGCACTTCCTGCTGCAGCGGTTCTGCACATCAAATCGCAGTAAAACCCGCAGATATATTTTTGATCTGCGGGTTTTACTGCGGTTTGGACCTCACAATGGAGGTCTATGGGTGCAGAACCGCTGCGGCTCCGGAAAAAGAATTGACATGCTCCTTCTTTTTTCCGGGAGCTATTCAGCGCGTCTTTTTTTTAACAATTTCCGGACCATGTGCACAGTGTGTCCTGTTTTCCATAGGGTACAGTGTACTGTACCCTGCATGGAAAACAGCTGCGGAACCGCAGCGGCAAAACCGCCGCGGTTCCGCGGTAAAAAACGCACTGTGTGAACATGGCCTAAAGCACTTTTTATTTTATTTTTTTTACTATTTCATCCTATTTGGATGTTTCCAGAACATTATATGGTAAAAAGCCCCAATGTGGTGATGGCGGAGAAAACAATAATGCGGTTATGGCTCCTGGAAAAGGGCGAACGGTGAAAGGGAAGTGACACACATCTACCTGGAATAGCCCTCAGCAGCCCCCCCGGCCCCTGACCCTGGGGGAGCCCCCCACAGCCCCTGACCCTGGGGGAGCCCCCCACAGCCCCTGGGGGAGCCCCCCACAGCCCCTGGGGGAGACCCCCACAGCCCCTGGGGGAGACCCCCACAGCCCCTGGGGGAGACCCCCACAGCCCCTGGGGGAGCCCCCCACAGCCCCTGACCCTGGGGGAGACCCCCACAGCCCCTGGGGGAGCCCCCCACAGCCCCTGACCCTGAGGGAGCCCCCCACAGCCCCTGAGGGAGCCCCCCACAGCCCCTGAGGGAGCCCCCCACAGCCCCTGAGGGAGCCCCCCACAGCCCCTGAGGGAGCCCCCCACAGCCCCTGAGGGAGCCCCCCACAGCCCCTGAGGGAGCCCCCCACAGCCCCTGAGGGAGCCCCCCACAGCCCCTGAGGGAGCCCCCCACAGCCCCTGACCCTGGGGGAGCCCCCCACAGCCCCTGACACTGGGGGAGCCCCCCACAGCCCCTGACACTGGGGGAGATCTCCACAGCCCCCCGGCCCCTGCCCCTGGGGGAGCCCTCCACAGCCCCCCGACCCCTGACTCTAGGGGAGCCCTCCACAGCCCCCCGGCCCCTGCCCCTGGGGGAGCCCTCCACAGCCCCCCGACCCCTGACTCTGGGGGAGCCCTCCACAGCCCCCCGGCCCCTGACTCTGGGGGAGCCCTCCACAGCCCCCCGGCCCCTGACTCTGGGGGAGCCCTCCACAGCCCTTGACTCTCATGGAGCCTTCCACAGCCCCCCGGCCCCTGACTCTGGGGGAGCCCTCCACAGCCCCCCGACCCCTGACTCTGGGGGAGCCCTCCACAGCCCCCCGACCCCTGACTCTGGGGGAGCCCTCCACAGCCCCCCGACCCCTGACTCTGGGGGAGCCCTCCACAGCCCCCCGACCCCTGACTCTGGGGGAGCCCTCCACAGCCCTTGACTCTCATGGAGCCTTCCACAGCCCCCCGGCCCCTGACTCTGGGGGAGCCCTCCACAGCCCCCCGGCCCCTGACTCTGGGGGAGCCCTCCACAGCCCTTGACTCTCATGGAGCCTTCCACAGCCCCCCGGCCCCTGACTCTGGGGGAGCCCTCCACAGCCCCCCGGCCCCTGACTCTGGGGGAGCCCTCCACAGCCCCCCGACCCCTGACTCTGGGGGAGCCCTCCACAGCCCTTGACTCTCATGGAGCCTTCCACAGCCCCCCGGCCCCTGACTCTGGGGGAGCCCTCCACAGCCCTCCGGCCCCTGACTCTGGGGGAGCCCTCCACAGCCCTTGACTCTCATGGAGCCTTCCACAGCCCCCCGGCCCCTGACTCTGGGGGAGCCCTCCACAGCCCCCCGGCCCCTGACTCTGGGGGAGCCCTCCACAGCCCTTGACTCTCATGGAGCCTTCCACAGCCCCCCGGCCCCTGACTCTGGGGGAGCCCTCCACAGCCCTCCGGCCCCTGACTCTGGGGGAGCCCTCCACAGCCCTTGACTCTCATGGAGCCTTCCACAGCCCCCCGGCCCCTGACTCTGGGGGAGCCCTCCACAGCCCCCCGGCCCCTGACTCTGGGGGAGCCCTCCACAGCCCTTGACTCTCATGGAGCCTTCCACAGCCCCCCGGCCCCTGACTCTGGGGGAGCCCTCCACAGCCCCCCGACCCCTGACTCTGGGGGAGCCCTCCACAGCCCTTGACTCTCATGGAGCCCTCCACAGCCCCCCGGCCCCTGACCCTGGGGGAGCCTTCCACAGCCCCCCGGCCGCTCTCCATGGTATAACATAGGACTGCTTCGTCTCTATGGGATGTTATGGGTCATACCAATGTCACGCCCACCGCCTGTCAATACTGACGCTCCCCCCGTCACCTCACCCATGGTCTCGCCCTGCTGCAGCCGTTACGGGGCGCCCCACTTCCCGGCACTCACCTGGGTCCCCACCACCACGATCTGCGGCAGCTGGATGACGTCGGCCCCCACCGTGTTGAACACGTCCTGCAGCTTGTTGATTACCGGGATGAGCGCCTCCATGTCTCAGGCCTGTACCGGGCGATGAATGGAGGGGACAGGAGAGAGGGGGCGGCCGCTGCTCTCCACCGCCGGCACCTCCGCTAAGCAACCATTGACCCGGCCCACAAGCCTTTGCGGCAGGGAGTAGGCGCGGAAAATTAAAAAAAAATGTAAGCACGCATGCGCTGAACTCAAAGCACGGCGGGAATTGTAGTCCTTACAAAGATATAGACGGATACGCAGAGTATGTATTTGTACTTGGTGACCTGGATAAATACTGCCTGGTGATAATGTGAGTAACAATGTGTGTGTTTTTTAATTACAAGGGGTTAATTGATTGTATCGGGAAGGATATTTGCCAGTAATAAACATGGCGTCGGGAGGGGCAGGCGACCGGAAGTGCGTCAGGAGTAAACAGGAAGTTGTCGTTTGAGAGGTCCCTGACAGTGACATTGGGCAGGAATTGACGTGACAGAGCTGACAGATAGCAGGAGCTCCCGCCCTGCGGGGAGACCCCTGTACTGGGGACTCAGAAGCCCCCCATAGAGGGAGCACAGCACTTCTCCCATAGAGGTTAACCCTTTCCACTGCGGCAAAAAAAAAATTTTTTTTTCAAAATTTTCTAAAAAAATTTTTTTATATTTTTCCATCCTTAAATTCCAAATTTTGTGATAACGCAAAAAAAAATTGCAATTCCGCCTCTGTTTTTTTTTTTTTTTTTTAACAAAAATATCCCAGTGACGCTACGACCACGGCGATCCCAAATGTATTTTTTTATTTTAGTATTGGAAAAAAAATCCACACTTAAAAAAAAAATAATAATAATAATGTGGTTTATGTCGTGATTTTCTAAGACTCTGAACGTTTTTATTTTTCCTTTGCTGGAGCCGCCGGCGCGCTTGTATCGGCGAGCTGAGCGGGTTTTTTTTTCTAAATACCGTTTTGGGCTACGTGTAATTTTTTTTTTTTTTGGGTTGATTTTTACGGCAATTATGCAACCGATAAATGATAATTCTGTCATTTGTGTTTTTGTTTTTTGCTTTATGGTGTTTACCACCCATGTGAAATAATACTTTTTCATAGATCAGATTTTTATGGTCGCAGCGATATCAAATGTTTATTTAGTTTTGTTTGTTTTTTTATCAAAGGGGAGATTTATATTTTTAAAGTTATATATTTAAAAAAAAAAATCCTAAAACCCACAGTCATCTCATCACTTGTTCTACATACTGCAATATCACGGTATTACACTATTAGGCTATGTGCACACGTTCAGGATTTATTGCAGAAAATTCCTGAGAAAAACCTGAAATTTTCTGCAAGAAATCTGCATGCGTTGTTTTTGGTGCGTTTTTTTCTGGACGTTTCCCGATGCATTTTATAGTGGGAAATCCGCAAAAAAAAAACAGCAAAATTAATGAACATGCTGCGTTTTTTACCGCGATGCGTTTTTTTCACGGGAAAAAAAAGGCATCATGTGCACAAAAATTGCAGAATTCATTCTAAATGATGGGATGCATAATGTATGCATTTTTATAGCAAAAAAACGCGAAAAATTAGCATCGTGTGCACACAGCCTTACTCTCCTACGGAGCTTGCAAGATAACTCACAAGGGTAGGGACTGAGGCTTCACCCAAGGGTGAGAATTGGGGCCTCAGCCTGGGGTAGAGATTGGGGCTTCAGTAGGGGGTGGGGGATTGGGGCTTCAGCCTGGGGTGGGGGATTGGGGCTTCAGTCGAGGGTGGGGGATTGGGGCCTCAGCCTGGGGTGGAAATTGGGGCTTCAGTAGGGGGTGGGGGATTGGGGCTTCAGTCAGGGGTGGGAGATTGGGGCTTCAGTCAGGGGTGGAGATTGGGGCTTCAGTCGAGGGTGGGGGATTGGGGCTTCAGTCGAGGGTGGGGGATTGGGGCCTCAGCCTGGGGTGGAAATTGGGGCTTCAGTCAGGGGTGGGAGTTTGGGGCTTCAGTCGGGGATGGGGGATTGGGGCTTCCGTCGGGGGTGGGGGATTGGGGCTTCCGTCGGGGGT
The DNA here is from genome assembly GCF_032444005.1 of Ranitomeya imitator. NCBI lineage: Eukaryota > Metazoa > Chordata > Amphibia > Anura > Dendrobatidae > Ranitomeya > Ranitomeya imitator. The sequence continues at coordinate 21,060,216 of NC_091285.1, read as the reverse complement.
GGGGGATTGGGGCTTCCGTCGGGGGTGGGGGATTGGGGCTTCAGTCGGGGGTGGGGGATTGGGGCTTCAGTCGGGGGTGGGGGATTGGGGCTTCAGTCAGGGGTGGGGGATTGGGGCTTTAGCTGGGGTGGAGATTGGGGCTTTAGCTGGGGTGGGGGATTGGGGCTTCAGTCGGTGTGGGGATTAGGGCTTTAGCTGGGGTGGAGACTGGGGCTTCAGTCAGGGGTGGGAGATTGGGGCTTTAGCTGGGGTGGAGATTGAGGCTTCAGTCGGGGGTGGGGGATTGGGGCTTCAGGTGGGGGTGGGAGATTGGGGCTTCAGCTGGGGGTGGGGATTGGGGCTTCAGTTGGGGGTGGGGGATTGGGGCTTCAGGTGGGAGATTGAGGCTTCAGCTGGGGTGGGGGATTGGGGCTTCAGTTGGGGTTGGGGATTGGGGCTTCAGCTGGGGGTGGGGGATTGGGGCTTCAGCTGGGGATTGGGGCTTCAGCTGGGGGTGGGGGATTGGGGCTTCAGTTGGGGGTGGGGGATTGGGGCTTCAGCTGGGGGATTGGGGCTTCAGCTGGGGGTGGGGGATTGGGGCTTCAGTTGGGGGTGGCGATTGGGGCTTCAGCAGACCCCTAGTTGCCTTGGCCACATGTAACTGCAATGAAAGAAGGATCTCTGAATGGACAATTTACAACAAAATACAAAAAAAAGTCTGTAATATACAGTAGAATCCCAACCCAGTAGTTGTATGGAGAGAGATTGACATCGCTATGTGGTCAGTGTTTCATCCGCATTGCACTTGTTTCCACTCTTCAGAATGATGTAACAGCGAAGCAATGTCATCTGTAGACGATACCAGTAGTAGCGAGTCTGCGCCGCTCTGCAAGGTAATCATTGGGCAAATACAGAAGTGGACACATTTTTTTTTTAATAGCTTAAAGTTCATCTGTCATTTCAGTTAACTCGTTCAAATAAGCCGTCGTGTGTACATGGTGAATACCGAGGCCATACTAGGACTCATATCCTGCATTTGTCACCAGGTTTCAACTTATTTGTCTCTGAGCTAGTGGGTAGAGACTATGTGCTATGATGCTACACAGACACCAGGGAATCCTGCTCTCCTGTCTCTATGTAATATATGTTCTAAAGCAGGCATGGAGGATATTATACAGCAGTACTGAGTAGTGTACCTGTGAATCCAGATAGCGGCAGAATGTGTGACATTATACAGCATTACTAAGCAGCGTAACTGTGAATCCAGATAGCAGCATGTATAACATTATACAGTACTGTTATAGCAGGATCCATTTTATTTTGTCTCCATTTTGTGTAAGTGTTACTAAAGGTCAGATAAACAAGTTGTTATTCACTATTCTTCATACCGCTGATATTGCTGTTATTGAACTAATTGTTTCAGATCATGGAGGATGAAATGTCCTTGGAAGATAACGAATAATGTTTTGTATAGAAAAATATGTTTGCGAAACCATAGTAAGGCAAGGGAGTAAACTCTCCAACGCTTACCCCATATATGGAGAATCCGCCTCCGACATAAGAATGCATAAAAAGTGTGTGTAAGCTCAATAAACTAGAGATCCTTCAGATACATGCCTGGTGTACTGTGTCTTATCTCTCCGGCCATGACGTTATCTCTAAGGTTGACTCATCAGAGAACAGGCTGAGACCTGCGACAACAGTACTGAGCAATGTAACTGTGAATCCAGCTCTGGGGTGAGATAAAACACTTACTAGATATCAACAGCCACAAACTGTGCGTTTCTCCGTCTCTAATTCTGCTCCTCCTCACGTTCCTACTGTTAGGCATTCTATTTTTACAGGTGGATCAGCCCTTTTAGGTTTTTTTGTGACGGCTCTGCTTTTTGTGTGCGTTACATAACAGTTTCAGGCTCCAAAACCGGAGCGGTCGGCGTCATCACAGAAACACGTGGATTCAGCAGCTGCACAATTAAGTCTCACTCTTATGTATTTCAAGACTGTAAGTTACTGCGGGGCACACCCGAAAAGATGAGCCAAAAATAGGAGAAAAGGCATCCATCGCATTACTCACGCAGGGCGCATTAAGTCCCACAAGAAAATAACCTATATAAATATATATATACTCACCAATCAGCCATAATATTAAAAAGGAAAGGAAATAGCACTGATGTGACAGCGGTAATGTCGCCTGACCGGTGGGATTTATAAGGCAGAGACTGAACAGTTAGTTCTTGAAGTTGATGTGTTAGAAGCAGGAAAAATGAGTTTTCGGATCAAAGTGACCAAGAACCAAACTGTGATGTCCACATGACAGAAGATCTCCAAAACAGCAGGTCTTGTGGAGTGTTCCTTGTATACGGCGGGTCTTGGGTGTTTCTGGTGTATGGCCCGTCTTGTGGGGTGTACCCGGTATACATCGGGTTTTGAGGACTGTTCGCAATATACGGTGGGTCTTGTGGAGTGTTCCTTGTATACGGCGGGTCTTGGGTGTTTCTGGTGTATGGCCAGTCTTGTGGGGTGTACCCGGTATACGGCGGGTCTTGAGGAGTGTTCTCAATATATGGTGGGTCTTGTGGAGTGTTCCTTGTATACGGCGGGTCTTGAGGAGTGTTTGCAATATACGGTGGGTCGTGTGGAGTGTTCCTTGTATACGGCGGGTCTTGGGTGTTTCTGGTGTATGGCTAGTCTTGTGGAGTGTTCCTTGTATACGGCGGGTCTTGGGTGTTTCTGGTGTATGGCTGGTCTTGTGGAGTGTTCCTTGTATACGGCGGGTCTTGGGTGTTTCTGGTGTATGGCTGGTCTTGTGGAGTGTTCCTTGTATACGGCGGGTCTTGGGTGCTTTTGGTGTATGGCCCGTCTTGTGGGGTGTACCCGGTATACGTCGGGTTTTGAGGAGTGTTCGCAATATACGGTGGGTCTTGTGGAGTGTTCCTTGTATACGGCGGGTCTTGGGTGTTTCTGGTGTATGGCTGGTCTTGTGGAGTGTTCCTAGTATACGACAGTTGTTTGCCATATACGATGAGACTTGGGTGTTCCCGGGAAACGGCGGGTCTTGTGGTGTTCCCTGTTTGTGGCAGGTCATGGGTGTTTCTGGTGTATGGTCGGTCTTGTGTGGTGTTCCCGATATTCGGCAGGTCTTGTGGAGTGCTCCTAGTGTACGGCGGGTGTTACTGCTACACGGTGAGCCTTGGGTGTTCCCTGTGTACGGTGGGTGTTACCGGTATATGGCGAGTCTTGTAGGGTGTTCCCGATATACGACTGGCCTTGTGAGATATTCCCAGTATGTGGCGGGTCTCGGGTGTTTCTTCTGTACGGGTCTTACCGGTGTACAGCGAGTCTAGTAGGGTGTTCCCCGTATACGGCAGGCTTTGTGAAATGTTCCCAGTATGTGACGGGTTTTGTGGGGCGTTCCCTGTATGTGGCGGATGTTACCGGTATACAGAGAGTCTTGTAGGATGTTTCCTGTATACGGCGGGCTTTGTGGCACGTTCCTGGTATGTGATGGGTCTTGTGGCATGTTTTCTGTATGTGGTGGGTCTTTTGTATTTCTGGTCTATGACCAGTCTTGTGGAGTGTTCCCGGTATACAGTGGGCCTTGTGGGGTGTTCCCTGTATGTGGCGGGTCTTGGGTGTTTCTGGTGTATGGCTGGCCTTGTAAGGCGTTCCCTGTATTAGGCAGGTCCTGTGTTTGTTCGCGATAGATGGCAGAACTTGTGGAGTGTTCCTAGTATACGGCAGATCTTGTAGGGTGTTCCTGGCGTTCAATAGGTCTTCTAGTGTGTTCCCATCCCAGTATACACCGGGTCTTGTGGGGTGTTCCCGATATGCAGTCGTTAGTACCTACCCTAAGTGGTCCAGGGAAGGCTAACTGGTAACACAGTCATGGGCACTCAAAGCTTACTGATACTTTTGGAGAGTGAAATGTTATGAACAGGTAATTCAGAACCACAATGGACCTTGAAGTTCAGAGCACACAAGGTGACCTGACATTTACCCAAAAACATAGAACGAGCTCTGAGACGTGGAAACTCTGCTGACCGCAATCCCTAATCCTAACACACCACACTAGAGGTAGCCGTGGATTGCGCCCAACGCTGCCTATGCAACTCGGCACAGCCTGAGAAACTAACTAGCCCTGAAGATAGAAAAATAAGCCTACCTTGCTTCAGAGAAATTCCCCAAAGGAAAAGGCAGCCCCCCACATATAATGACTGTGAGTAAAGATGAAATACAAACACAGAGATGAAATAGATTTAGCAAAGTGAGGCCCGACTTACTGAATAGACCGAGGATAGGAAAGATAGCTTTGCGGTCAACACAAAACCCTACAAACAACCACGCAGAGTGGCAAAAAGACCCTCCGCACCGACTAACGGTACGGAGGTGCTCCCTCTGCGTCTCAGAGCTTCCAGCAAGCAAGAAAAACCAATATAGCAAGCTGGACAGAAAATATAGCAAACAAAAAATAACACAAGCAGAACTTAGCTTATGCAGGATAGAGAGGCCACAGGAACGATCCAGGAGGAAGCAAGACCAATACTAGAACATTGACTGGAGGCCAGGATCAAAGCACCAGGTGGAGTTAAATAGAGCAGCACCTAACGACTTAACCTCATCACCTGAGGAAGGAAACTCAGAAGCCGCAGTACCACTCTCATCCACCAAAGGAAGCTTATAGACAGAACCAGCCGCAGTACCACTCACGACCACAGGAGGGAGCTTGGCCACAGAATTCACAACAGTGAAAGCTAGCCCGTATGGTTCTTTCCAGATATAACAGGAATTTGCTGCGATGCTGATGAGGTGATGCTAGATATGGGTTGCGTCCCCCTCACCTCGACACGTGTTTCGCCACTAGCTTCTTCCGGGGGCATAGCAAGAAGAAGCTGGTGGCGAAACGCGCGTCGGGGTGTGGGGATGGGGATTTCCTCTAAGATTTGGTTTACTCATACCAAGACTATCCTTATACATTTTGTTATGCTATTTGGCCTTGCTATAGAACCTATAGTTATTTTACCATCTATTTTACTTCCTTGGATATAATTTAATTTTAATATTAAATTTTATCCATTTTTCTAATAAAGAGTTTTATTTAATTTTACTCTTCATCACTCTGGATATTGATTGTATGGCTAGAGTATGTGTTTATGATAAAATGGAGTCAGGACACGCAGAACATCACAGCTATGATAGAAAGGAGTCAGGACACACAGCATCACAGCTATGATAGAAAGGAGTCAGGACACACAGCATCACAGCTATGATAGAAAGGAGTCAGGACACACAGCATCACAGCTATGATAGAAAGGAGTCAGGACACACAGCATCACAGCTATGATAGAAAGGAGTCAGGACATGCAGAGCATCACAGCTATGATAGAAAGGAGTCAGGACACACAGAGCATCACAGCTATGATAGAAAGGAGTCAGGACACACAGCATCACAGCTATGATAGAAAGGAGTCAGGAAACACAGCATAACAGCTATGATAGAAAGGAGTCAGGACACACAGAGCATCACAGCTATGATAGAAAGGTGTCAGGACACACAGAGCATCACAGCTATGATAGAAAGGTGTCAGGACACACAGAGCATCACAGCTATGATAGAAAGGAGTCAGGAAATGCAGAGCATCACAGCTATGATAGAAAGAAGTCAGGGCACGCAGAACATCACAGCTATGATAGAAAGGAGTCAGGAAACACAGCATGACAGCTATGATAGAAAGGAGACAAGACAAGCAGAACATCAGCTATGATAGGAGTCAGGACATGCAGAGCATCACAGCTATGATAGGAGTCAGGAAACACAGCATCACAGCTATGATAGAAAGAAGACAAGACAAGCAGAACATCAGCTATGATAGGAGTCAGGACATGCAGAACATCACAGCTATGATAGAAAGGAGTCAGGAAACACAGCATCACAGCTATGATAGAAAGGAGACAAGACAAGCAGAACATCAGCTATGATAGGAGTCAGGACACACAGAGCATCACAGCTATGATAGAAAGGAGACAAGACAAGCAGAACATCAGCTATGATAGGAGTCAGGACACACAGCATCGCAGCTATGATAGAAAGGAGTCAGGAAACGCAGAGCATCACAGCTATGATAGAAAGAAGTCAGGACACGCAGAACATCACAGCTATGATAGAAAGGAGTCAGGAAACACAGCATCACAGCTATGATAGAAAGGAGTCAGGACACGCAGAGCTTCACAGCTATGATAGAAAGGAATCAGGACACACAGCATCACAGCTATGATAGAAAGGAGTTGGACACGCAGAGCATCACAACTATGATAGAAAGGAGACAGGACACACAGAGCATCGCAGCTATGATAGAAAAAAGTCAGGACACACAGAGCACCACAGTTTGCTGTATTTTGGGACTGTGTAGGTGTATTCTGGTTACAGCACCCATTCTAACCTCTGTCCACCACCAAAGTGCCAACAATGGGCACATGAGCATCAGAACTGGATCATGGGTTAATGGAAGAAGGCAGCTAGTATGATGAATTACGTTTTCCGTCATGTGCACAGCAGGGTAGAAATGGCACCGGGATGAGGAGAAGACGAGCCGACAGGGGAAGTGCAATGTTCTGCTGGAAACCTTGTGTCTTGGCACCATGTGGATATGACACCTACCAGACCAGGAACCCCCCTTCATGGCGACAGTGTCACTCTCAGCAGGATAATGGTCGCTCACGAACAATCTGATGAAGATGACTTGGGCCTTCCGTTTCCCCAGATCTCAATCTGATCGACCACTTGTCAGATGCACCCGAAAAAAAAGTCCGAACCATGGAGCCCGCTCACAGCAAAAAATAAATAATAATAAAAAAAAAAAAAACTTACCATCAACCCTGACCCCAGTTTATGTTGCTCCATCCAGGACACATGAATACTTATCGTCTCCTATAAGAGGAAGTAATGAGCACACTCAGTGATGTGCAGGGAGGGGGAGGAGGGAGATGAAGCTGTTCTCATGCTTTAACCCCAATTGACCCTGAGAACTAAAAAAAAAAAAATTTCTTAAAATTCAAAAATTTAGATAAAAAAGGAATAAAAATAAATACCCAGCACACGGAGGTGACCAGCTATAGGGATTTTATTTCTCATAGCCAAAGAGTCTTTACCAATACAACATTCATGAGATCTGAGGATTTATTTTTTACAGAATACAAATTTGCAGCTATTTTACAGTAATTAAAGTGCGTCTCGTTTTCTCGTACACCAGCTCTGTCTCTTACGTGCCCAGATATACATATATTACAGGAAATATTTACAGCCCACCAACCTTCACTGTCTACAAGGGATCATTCATAAAACATCCTCTCATTCGTTAATATCGACATTATAAGAAGCTTATTTTTGTAACACAGAGATCCAAATCCCCTGGACAGACATAGAAGGTAAATTACAAAATCCTGTGTGCCGGCAGCCACCACTAGAGGGAGCTTCTGAGCTCACTGTATACAGATTATACATAGAAGTCAATGATAACACTGTATGCAGTGAGCTCCCTCTAGTGGTGGCTACAGGAATCCACAGTGTTATCTTTTTAACTCTATCTTTGCAGGGGATTTGGAGCTCCAATTGTTAGATTTTAAGACTTAAATCAGCTCAGATTTTTGGACCTACAAGTCACGTTGTGAAGTAGACTCATTTTAGAGGTAAAAATTACACGCTTTGCTATTGCTTTATGGGTTAGAGATTGCCCACGGGCAGTCTCAACACATTTTCCTATGTATGGCCACCCTGATATCCTTTGATTAAAGTGTTATGATTGCTGTGATGCATCTTAAAGGGATTCTACAGTTAAAGTTACTGTTATGCAAATCTGATTAATAGTGCATTAGGAAAAAGGTAATCTCATTCTTGGGGTATGGTCATGGTTACTTGCCATCTTAATGCCATTGAACTCAAGTAAAGTCATTTTTTCGCATATTGTGGCCTGCGGTAAGTACTGATCAGTGGAGATCCGGCTCCTAAGACAAAGGCAGAAATACTTAGGGTGTACGGACCCACAGGCTGCGTGCCTGAGTGATCAGCAGGGGTTCCCAGTACCCACCGACTTGGCTTTCAGCTGCAGATTGACACTGTGGTGTCCATCATTTCATTCTGCTTTACTAATCAGATTTTTCTCAAAATACATATTGCTAACTAAGGCACCGTAATTGGCAAACCCTGTAAAATCAAAAGGAACTAATGAGGTCTGAGCGGTTACTACACTGTGGCAAGTAAGGTCATCACTTGTGAGTTTTACATTGGCACTTAGTACGGATTGTGCTGCCAAGCAAAGCCTTTTAGAATTGATGAAAGTGATGCATCCATTTATAGCTATTGAGATGCATCAGAGCTGTATACTAGACCCGTATAAATGTGTTATCACTACAAAACAGGTAGGGACACCGGGAGCGAAGGTGGGTTCAAGGTGTGTGAGTTGTTTTATGAAATCCTTACTTTTTGTAAAAAACCTTGACATTAATACGATTTAAAAGGACCTCTCACTTAAAATAAATATTTATTTGATGTAAATCCCGCTGTTCTCCTGAATCCGGCGCTGTTTTTCTTTCGTTTCTGTGCCTCTCCATTCCGGAGATATGCCCACTCTTCTCTGGTATGTAAATCACCTTTTCAATTGAAGTGGGTGTGGTCCTCAACTTCTGTGGGCGTCTCCGTGACCACCTTATCTTTCGGAACAAGGCCAGCGTTACATGCAGAGAAGAAGGGGCTATATCTTAGGAACGGAGAGGCGTAGGAACAAAAGAAAAACATCGCCGGATTCAGGAGAAAAGCGGCATTTACACCAGGTAAATATTTATGTTAAGTGAAAGGTCCTCTTAAATCAAGACTGTTGCAGTTACATTATTTTCAGGGTTTTGGCAAAGAGTATCGAATTTATAAAATAAAGAAATGGCTATTATTTACCCCTTGAATCACTCTGCCTGTCTTGTAGTGATGACATCTAATCTATCAGTCAGTTGACCGCTGCAGCCGATCACTTCAGTGATTACATTTGCATGTAACTACACAGGACACACAAGGAGTGATTGGTTTCAGCAACCACATGAATGATGTGATGTCATCAATGCAGAATTGATAGAGAGCACCGGAGCAGCCGCTGGATTGCCATATGATCTACATTTCATAACACTGACTTTTCCATAGAAGCTTTTTAAAAGTCCTAGAAAACCCCTTTAAAGGAGGATTGTAGCTCACTGAGGGGGGTCCAGTGCCCAAATTTTCAGTTTAACCCAGTGCAAATCTACATTTTAATTCCTCCCCAGAGCACCCAGTGGAATTCAATGTGGGCAAACTCCGTCGCAGGCAGTTTTTTTTATGGGTTTTTTCGGCAAAACAATACATTCTCAGATTTACACCGAGTTTTACTCTGAAAACCGCCTTCCACCGGCCACATCCAGTCCTATCTTATCAGATGAGTCCTAAGTACATTGCACCACAATGACTATAAAAGAGCCATTAAAGTATACAGAGCCACTTTATGGGCGCAACCCAAAATCTGTAAAAGGGCGCCATCGAACGTATGCCATTTAGAGTGCGACTATGTTACCATGTACAGGCCAAAGCTCAGGATTTAGGGTCCTTTTACATGGTCGATAGAACATGATCTGCTCTCAGTTACATACAGGTTTTTTCGTAGCAGCTTTCATTGGAAGGATAGTTTGCTCTTTCTCGGCAGCACATGTCCTTTTACAGCATAAAAAAGTGCTGCCGAGCAATGGTAATTTCCAGGATAAGATCCAACGAGATGGATCAGGATTGTGAACTCCTTTCCAAAATTAAAACTAATTGGGTTTGTGCTTTTGATTAAAAAAAAAAAAAAAAAAAAAAAAAAAAAAATAATATATATATATATATATATATATATATATATATATATATATATATATATATATATATATACATATATACTGACCCTGAGCGATCCCCCATGGGCACCAGGGATTTTTTTTTATTTAATTTACTGGCTATTGAGATGGGATTAAATAAAAAATAAAAAAAAGTGCATCAGGGACACCGGGTAAGATGCAGAACACTTTTCGTCTTTAACATTTTCACCTTTTTTTTTTTTTCTTTTAAACCACCCCGAACCCTTTAACAAAATTATAACATTTTTTTCCCTCTTGGACAACCCCTTTAACTGATTAGGAACTAGCCACTATTATAATAGAGTGTCACCAGCTATTTGTAAGCGAAGCATAGGACCAATGATATCACTAAGGCACTTCAAAAACAAAGAGAATGCCCCCCTCCGCACCCCAGGGTGTGACCATAACAAAGAAAAAAAAAAAGAAAAACACAAATATATATATATATGAGGCAAATGGAAAGTATGTGAAAAAATAAATACGCTTAAAGGGGAACTCCACCTAAATTTCTATTACGTTCGTCTGTGAGCAGGGACCCCGACAGATTACTCAGAGGGGAACTCATAGCACTTAAAATCTGACTTGTACAGAGTAGAGACCTCACATTCTGTGCTAATCTATTCCTTAATATATCTTTATAGCGGTGGCCGCTAAGTTTTTTTATTCCAAACCCCTTGCTAGAGTTATAGTTTCATTGTGTTTGCCTGCAGTCACCACTAGAGGGAGTTTTACGGTACACTGGTTAATCATTGAGCTCTATGATGCACTGAGCACTCTAGTGGTGGCTGAATGAAACAAAAATGTTACCATTCAAGGTTTTGTCTATGCAGGGTATTTGGAACTCTGTATTAGAAATATAAGAGCGTTTAACACTGTAGAGATATGTTAGAAAATGAATTAAGAGCTGGAGATTGGACTTAAAGGGACGTGATGGGACGATTTTGCTACTGAACGTAGTGGTGTGGCTGTGTAGGTAATAAGGTAACAATAAAAACGATACCAGTCTTGAAGTAATCCGATGTACCAGCGTTGAGAAATTAAGCTTTGAAGCCACTTGTAAATTTATAAGGAAGTGCCTGGGGGGAGGCGTGTCCATGTAGTCTGAGTTTTTGGACACGCCCTCACTACACTTCCACTCTTCAAAGCTTGATTTCTCATCATTGGCACATCGGATTTCTACAAGACAGGTGTCATTTTTATTGTTTAATCAGGATCTACACGGCCGTAGCACTAGTTTAAGTAGTAAATTTGTCTCTTTAATTAGTGGCTAAAAGAGAACATTCAGTTTCTTTTGGAGACTGATTCATCTTAACTTCAGCAGGATGACAATCGCCATGTTGTATTACAAAGGGCAAAGTTTAATTAATAAATAAAAATCGGAGTGCAAATAAAAAGTCCAGAAATGAGTGACTTCTCCATTTACGATTATTTTATGCAAGACTTTTGGGGGGGGGACTGTAGATGACCTCACTTTCGAGTCTCCCATGTGCTTTCTCTATCGAACCATTGTGCCTTTTTTTAATCTTCACATCCCGAGCTTGACGAATAAACTTTACGGAATAACATTACGATTTCATCTTCTAGCAGATTGTGCAATTATTAATTGAAGTAACCGAGATCCTAGGACGTTATCTGGAAGTTCACATCGAAGCCCTCAGAGGGTCCTCGTCCTTATGGATCTCCAATTGTGTGTCCCTAAATGGACCAAATTATGTCACCATGTAGTGATACCTCCTTTTGGTAAAAGCTTGACCGAAACCACCGGTCAAGACTACATGTCCACCAAATATCTACGCCGCCATTTTTCACATCTATGGATTCTTACGATTGGCACTGAACGAAAAGTTTGACCCAAGAAGCTAAATCTGATTGATCACAGGTCAGTAGTCAGATCTGTAAACCAAGATTGGCTTATCCTACTTTCTTAGCCTTGTGGTCATATTTCATTGGAGGCTTTTCCAAAAAAAGGACTACGAAGAAGGTTCCGAGTGTCCATCTGCGGCACCGTTTTCCTCCCGATCATCCGGCGTCTCTCCCACCACTGCCAGGCTGATAATTTTAAGCCACCTCTGCTTGAGTTCTTCACTGTCCGCCGAGAAGCCGTGGACAGATTTAGACTGAGATAGCCTAAAGCTGTAGGGCATGTCCACTCCGCGGGGGGACTCGTCAACAATGTAGCCCAAGAGTGGAATGGTGGCTTGAGCTTTGACATCCTTAAAAACAACAAACAACAATTAAGAGTGAGGTTCGCCACATTTCCCTACATTTTCTTTCTACAACCAACAGTTCTAATCTTAGCGGAACAATTCTGAAACACAAATTACAAAAAAAAAAAAAGAAAGAGGAGTCCTGGTCCGAGGTAGAGTCCCAGGGGCCAAATGTCAGGATTTAGGTGATTTAACCCCTTACCGGCATCGGACGTACTATACCGTCCGATGCCGGCTCCCCTGCTTTGATGCAGGGCTCCGCGGTGAGCCCGCACCAAAGCTGGGACATGTCAGCTGTTTTGAACAGCTGACATGTGCCCGTAATAGGCGCGGGCAGAATCGCGATCTGCCCGCACCTATTAACTAGTTAAATGCCGCTGTCAAACGCAGACAGCGGCATTTAACTACCGCTTCCGGCCGGGCGGCCGGAAATGACGTCATCGCCGACCCCCGTCACATGTCCGGGGGTCGGCGATGCGTCTCCATTGTAGCCATAGAGGTCCTTGAGACCTCTATGGTTACTGATTGCCCGTCGCTGTGAGCGCCACCCTGTGGTCGGCGCTCACAGCACACGTGCAATTCTGCTACATAGCAGCGATCAGCAGATCGCTGCTATGTAGCAGAGCCGATCGTGCTGTGCCTGCTTCTAGCCTCCCATGGAGGCTATTAAAGCATGGCAAAAGTTAAAAAAAAAAAGTTTAAAAAAATGTGAAAAAAATAAAAAAAAATAAAAGTTTAAATCACCCCCCTTTCGCCCCAATCAAAATAAATCAATAAAAAAAATATCAAATCTACGCATATTTGGTATCGCCGCGCTCAGAATTGCCCGATCTATCAAATAAAAAAAAGTATTAACCTGATCGCTAAACAGCGTAGCGGGAAAAAAACTCGAAACGCCAGAATTACGTTTTTTTGGTCGCCGCGACATTGCATTAAAATGCAATAACGGGCGATCAAAAGAACGTATCTGCACCGAAATGCTATCATTAAAAACGTCATCTCGGCACGCAAAAAATAAGCCCTCAACCGACCCCAGATCACGAAAAATGGAGACGCTACGAGTATCGGAAAATGGCGCAATTTTTTTTTTTTTTTTTAGCAAAGTTTGGAATTTTTTTTCACCACTTAGATAAAAAATAACCTAGTCATGTTTGGTGTCTATGAACTCGTAATGACCTGGAGAATCATAATGGCAGGTCATTTTTAGCATTTAGTGAACCTAGCAAAAAAGCCAAACAAAAAACCAATGTGGGATTGCACTTTTCTTGCAATTTCACCGCACTTGGAATTTTTTTCCCGTTTTCTAGTACACGACATGCTAAAACCAATGATGTCGTTCAAAAGTACAACTCGTCCCGCAAAAAATAAGCCCTCACATGGCCAAATTGACGGAAAAATAAAAAAGTTATGGCTCTGGGAAGGAGGGGAGCGAAAAACGAACACGGAAAAACGAAAAATCCCCCGGTCATGAAGGGGTTAAAGTATAACCGTCATTGTAATTTTTATTTCATAAATCAATAGTACACATGAAAGCAAGCAAATATTTAATATATCTCATCAGAGAAATCTGCTTCTTTCTCCTCTTGGTCTGTTCTTTCACATTCAATTCGGGGCTAAAACTGTATTCAGTGAAGATTACAGAGATAGATGACAGTTCGTTATTTTAAAATTCGATAAAGGGGAAGAGCTAAAGGCCGACACAGACATTCTAGGGAGGAGCTAGAGGCAGACACAGACATTCTAGGGAGGAGCTAGAGGCAGACGCAGACATTCTAGGGAGGAGCTAGAGGCCGACACAGACATTCTAGGGAGGAGCTAGAGGCAGACAGACATTCTAGGGAGGAGCTAGAGGCAGACACAGACATTCTAGGGAGGAGCTAGAGGCAGACACGGACATTCTAGGAAGGAGCTAGAGGCAGACACAGACATTCTAGGGAGGAGCTAGAGGCCGACAGACATTCTAGGGAGGAGCTAGAGGCAGACACAGACATTCTAGGGAGGAGGTAGAGGCAGACACAGACATTCTAAGGAGGAGCTAGAAGCATACACTCTAAGGAGGAGCTAGAGGCAAAGACATTCTAAGGAGGAGCTAGAGGCAAAGACATTCTAAGGAGGAGCTAGAGCCAGACACAGACATTCTACTGCAAGTTCTCCTGAAACGGCATTTACAGTTCTACATAGTTATTGATTTTAAACATTCTATGTAGAACGGCAACTGTGGTTTCAGGAGAACTTAATGTAGAATCCCTGTGTCTGCCTCTAGCTCCTCCCTAGAATGCCTGTGTCTGCCTCTAGCTCCTCCCTAGAATGCCTGTGTCTGCCTCTAGCTCCTCCCTAGAATGTCTGTGTCTGCCTCTAGCTCCTCCCTAGAATGTCTGTGTCTGCCTCTAGCTCCTCCCTAGAATGTCTGTGTCTGCCTCTAGCTCCTCCCTAGAATGTCTGTGTCTGCCTCTAGCTCCTCCCTAGAATGTCTGTGTCTGCCTCTAGCTCCTCCCTAGAATGTCTGTGTCTGCCTCTAGCTCCTCCCTAGAATGCCTGTGTCTGCCTCTAGCTCCTCCCTAGAATGTCTGTGTCTGCCTCTAGCTCCTCCCTAGAATGTCTGTATCTGCCTCTAGCTCCTCTCTAGAATGTCTGTGTCTGCCTCTAGCTCCTCCCTAGAATGTCTGTGTCTGCCTCTAGCTCCTCCCTAGAATGTCTGTGTCTGCCTCTAGCTCCTCCCTAGAATGTCTGTCTGCCTCTAGCTCCTCCCTAGAATGTCTGTGTCTGCCTCTAGCTCCTCCCTAGAATGTCTGTGTCTGCCTCTAGCTCCTCCCTAGAATGTCTGTGTCTGCCTCTAGCTCCTCCCTAGAATGTCTGTGTCTGCCTCTAGCTCCTCCCTAGAATGTCTGTGTCTGCCTCTAGCTCCTCTCTAGAATGTCTGTCTGCCTCTAGCTCTTCCCTAGAATGTCTGGGTCTGCCTCTAGCTCCTCCCTACAATGTCTGTTTCTGCCTCTAGCTCCTCCCTACAATGTCTGTTTCTGCCTCTAGCTCCTCCCTAGAATGTCTGTGTCTGCCTCTAGCTCCTCCCTAGAAGGTCTGTGTCTGCCTCTAGCTCCTCCCTAGAATGTCTGTGTCTGCCTCTAGCTCCTCCCTAGAATGTCTGTGTCGGCCTCTAGCTCCTCCCTAGAATGTCTGTGTCTGCCTCTAGCTCCTCCCTAGAATGTCTGTGTCTGCCTCTAGCTCCTCCCTAGAATGTCTGTGTCGGCCTCTAGCTCCTCCCTAGAATGTCTGTGTGTCTCTAGCTCCTCCCTACAATGTCTGTTTCTGCCTCTAGCTCCTCCCTAGAATGTCTGTGTCTGCCTCTACCTCCTCCCTAGAATGTCTGTGTCTGCCTCTAGCTCCTCCCTAGAATGTCTGTGTCGGCCTCTAGCTCCTCCCTAGAATGTCTGTGTCTTCCTCTAGCTCTTCCCTAGAATGTCTGTGTCTGACTCTAGCTCCTCCCTAGAATGTCTGTGTCTGCCTCTAGCTCCTCCCTAGAATGTCTGTGTGTCTCTAGCTCCTCCCTACAATGTCTGTTTCTGCCTCTATCTCCTCCCTAGAATGTCTGTGTCTGCCTCTAGCTCCTCCCTAGAATGTCTGTGTCTGCCTCTAGCTCCTCCCTAGAATGTCTGTGTCTGCCTCTAGCTCCTCCCTAGAATGTCTGTGTCTTCCTCTAGCTCCTCCCTAGAATGTCTGTCGGCCTCTAGCTCCTCCCTAGAATGTCTGTGTCTCTCTAGCTCCTCCCTAGAATGTCTGTGTCTGCCTCTAGCTCCTCCCTAGAATGTCTGTGTCTGCCTCTAGCTCCTCCCTAGAATGTCTGTGTCTGCCTCTAGCTCCTCCCTAGAATGTCTGTGTCTCTCTAACTCCTCCCTAGAATGTCTGCGTCTGCCTCTAGCTCCTCCCTAGAATGTCTGTGTCGGCCTCTAGCTCCTCCCTAGAATGTCTGTGTGTCTCTAGCTCCTCCCTACAATGTCTGTTTCTGCCTCTAGCTCCTCCCTAGAATGTCTGTGTCTGCCTCTAGCTCCTCCCTACAATGTCTGTTTCTGCCTCTATCTCCTCCCTAGAATGTCTGTGTCTGCCTCTAGCTCCTCCCTAGAATGTCTGTATCTGCCTCTAGCTCCTCCCTAGAATGTCTGTGTCGGCCTCTAGCTCTTCCCTAGAATGTCTGTGTCTGCCTCTAGCTCCTCCCTAGAATGTCTGTGTCTGCCTCTAGCTCCTCCCTAGAATGTCTGTCTGCCTCTAGCTCCTCCCTAGAATGTCTATGTCTGCCTCTAGCTCCTCCCTAGAATGTCTGTGTCTGCCTCTAACTCCTCCCTAGAATGTCTGTGTCTGCCTCTAACTCCTCCCTAGAATGTCTGTGTCGGCCTCTAGCTCCTCCCTAGAATGTCTGTGTCTGCCTCTAGCTCCTCCCTAGAATGTCTGTGTCTGCCTCTAGCTCCTCCCTAGAATGTCTGTGTCTGCCTCTAGCTCCTCCCTAGAATGTCTGCGTCTGCCTCTAGCTCCTCCCTAGAATGTCTGTGTCGGCCTCTAGCTCCTCCCTAGAATGTCTGTGTGTCTCTAGCTCCTCCCTACAATGTCTGTTTCTGCCTCTAGCTCCTCCCTAGAATGTTTGTGTCTTCCTCTAGCTCCTCCCTAGAATGTCTGTGTCTGCCTCTAACTCCTCCCTAGAATGTCTGTGTCTGCCTCTAACTCCTCCCTAGAATGTCTGTGTCGGCCTCTAGCTCCTCCCTAGAATGTCTGTGTCTGCCTCTAGCTCCTCCCTAGAATGTCTGTGTCTGCCTCTAGCTCCTCCCTAGAATGTCTGTGTCTGCCTCTAGCTCCTCCCTAGAATGTCTGTCTGCCTCTAGCTCCTCCCTAGAATGTCTCTGTCTGCCTCTAGCTCCTCCCTAGAATGTCTGTGTCTGCCTCTAGCTCCTCCCTAGAATGTCTGTCTGCCTCTAGCTCCTCCCTAGAATGTCTGTGTCTGCCTCTAACTCCTCCCTAGAATGTCTGTGTCTGCCTCTAGCTCCTCCCTAGAATGTCTGTGTCTGCCTCTAGCTCCTCCCTAGAATGTCTGTGTCTGCCTCTAGCTCCTCCCTAGAATGTCTGTGTCTGCCTCTAGCTCCTCCCTAGAATGTCTGTCTGCCTCTAGCTCCTCCCTAGAATGTCTCTGTCTGCCTCTAGCTCCTCCCTAGAATGTCTGTGTCTGCCTCTAGCTCCTCCCTAGAATGTCTGTCTGCCTCTAGCTCCTCCCTAGAATGTCTGTGTTTGCCTTTAGCTCCTCCCTAGAATGTCTGTGTCTGCCTCTAGCTCCTCCCTAGAATGTCTGTGTCTGCCTCTAACTCCTCCCTAGAATGTCTGTGTCTGCCTCTAACGCCTCCCTAGAATGTCTGTGTCGGCCTCTAGCTCCTCCCTAGAATGTCTGTGTCTGCCTCTAGCTCCTCCCTAGAATGTCTGTGTCTGCCTCTAGCTCCTCCCTAGAATGTCTGTGTCTGCCTCTAGCTCCTCCCTAGAATGTCTGTGTCTGCCTCTAGCTCCTCCCTAGAATGTCTGTGTCTGCCTCTAGCTCCTCCCTAGAATGTCTGTCTGCCTCTAGCTCCTCCCTAGAATGTCTCTGTCTGCCTCTAGCTCCTCCCTAGAATGTCTGTGTCTGCCTCTAGCTCCTCCCTAGAATGTCTGTCTGCCTCTAGCTCCTCCCTAGAATGTCTGTGTTTGCCTTTAGCTCCTCCCTAGAATGTCTGTGTCTGCCTCTAGCTCCTCCCTAGAATGTCTGTGTTTGCCTCTAGCTCCTCCCTAGAATGTCTGTCTGCCTCTAGCTCCTCCCTAGAATGTCTGTGTCTGCCTCTAGCTCCTCCCTAGAATGTCTGTGTCTGCCTCTAGCTCCTCCCTAGAATGTCTGTCTGCCTCTAGCTCCTCCCTAGAATGTCTGTGTTTGCCTTTAGCTCCTCCCTAGAATGTCTGTGTCTGCCTCTAGCTCCTCCCTAGAATGTCTGTGTCTGCCTCTAGCTCCTCCCTAGAATGTCTGTCTGCCTCTAGCTCCTCCCTAGAATGCCTGTGTTTGCCTTTAGCTCCTCCCTAGAATGTCTGTGTCTGCCTCTAGCTCCTCCCTAGAATGTCTGTGTCTGTCTCTAGCTCCTCCCTAGAATGCCTGTGTCTGTCTCTAGCTCCTCCCTAGAATGTCTGTCTGGCTCCAGCTCCTCCCTAGAATGTCTGTGTCTGGCTCCAGCTCCTCCCTAGAATGTCTGTGTCTGCCTCTAGCTCCTCCCTAGAATGTCTGTGTTTGCCTCTAGCTCCTCCCTAGAATGTCTGTCTGCCTCTAGCTCCTCCCTAGAATGTCTGTGTCTGCCTCTAGCTCCTCCCTAGAATGTCTGTGTCTGCCTCTAGCTCCTCCCTAGAATGTCTGTCTGCCTCTAGCTCCTCCCTAGAATGTCTGTGTTTGCCTTTAGCTCCTCCCTAGAATGTCTGTGTCTGCCTCTAGCTCCTCCCTAGAATGTCTGTGTCTGCCTCTAGCTCCTCCCTAGAATGTCTGTCTGCCTCTAGCTCCTCCCTAGAATGCCTGTGTCTGCCTTTAGCTCCTCCCTAGAATGTCTGTATCTGCCTCTAGCTCCTCCCTAGAATGTCTGTGTCTGCCTCTAGCTCCTCCCTAGAATGTCTGTGTCTGTCTCTAGCTCCTCCCTAGAATGTCTGTCTGGCTCCAGCTCCTCCCTAGAATGTCTGTGTCTGGCTCCAGCTCCTCCCTAGAATGTCTGTGTCGGCCTCTTGCTCCTCCCTAGAATGTCTGTGTCTGCCTCTAGCTCCTCCCTAGAATGTCTGTGTCTGCCTCTAGCTCCTCCCTAGAATGTCTCTGTCTGCCTCTAGCTCCTCCCTAGAATGTCTGTGTCTGCCTCTAGCTCCTCCCTAGAATGTCTGTTTGCCTCTAGCTCCTCCCTAGAATGTCTGTGTCTGCCTCTAGCTCCTCCCTAGAATGTCTGTGTCTGCCTCTAGCTCCTCCCTAGAATGTCTGTGTCTGCCTCTAGCTCCTCCCTAGAATGTCTGTGTCTGCCTCTAGCTCCTCCCTAGAATGTCTGTGTCTGCCTCTAGCTCCTCCCTAGAATGTCTGTGTCTGCCTCTAGCTCCTCCCTAGAATGTCTGTGTCTGCCTCTAGCTCCTCCCTAGAATGTCTGTGTCTGCCTCTAGCTCCTCCCTAGAATGTCTGTGTCTGCCTCTAGCTCCTCTCTAGAATGTCTGTCTGCCTCTAGCTCCTCCCTAGAATGTCTGTCTGCCTCTAGCTCCTCTCTAGAATGTCTGTCTGCCTCTAGCTCCTCCCTAGAATGTCTGTCTGCCTCTAGCTCCTCCCTAGAATGTCTGTGTCTGCCTCTAGCTCCTCCCTAGTATGTCTGTGTCTGCCTCTAGCTCCTCCCTAGAATGTCTGTCTGCCTCTAGCTCCTCCCCTTCATAGAATTTTAAAATCACCAGCTGCCATCTCCTTTCTCAGTAATGGGGACATTTGTCTTCTTTGAAGAAAGATTCTGACACTGAATTAAAACTGAAAGCTCAGTCCAGGGGGAGAAAGAAGTGGATTTCTATAATATGATTTATTACACATTTTCTTATTTACATGCATAGTATTGATTTATGAAATAAAAATTTAGACGACAGAAACACAATAAATGTTGAAAAATGTGTGTAATAGTGACGGCACGTGCCAGAGCAGAGAGCAGCTACAAACTCTCTAATTTACAGAGGAACGGTCATGTCAGTGAATTACACAGACAGTGCATTCATGTAATTGATCAGCTTGTAACTCTTCATTTCACCTGCAGGTGGCACTGCAGGAGAATTAAACACTTGCTGGAAGATCATCTGGCGCCACGCTCTTCTCTTACCTGCGGCGCTCCGTACATGTACAACACTAGCGCCTCTTGTTTCGGGATCACGCACCAGACCTTCTGCCAAGGCTTCGACTTTTCGTTATACTGGAGGAAACTGCAGATTACGCTGTTTCCCGAGACTTCAGCCGACTCAATCTGACAAAAATTAGAAAAAATTCCATAAAGATTGAGAAAAAGTAAAATAAAATAATGGAAACAAAAAAAAAAAACAACGCAATAATGATTAACATTTTAGGGGGCCTCCTAAATACGTCATTTTAGGGTCAGGATTTAAAAAAAAAATATCCTGTGTCATTGTGCATGCGCTGTATGCAAGTTATCCTGTTGGAGTCAAGGGGGCGGAGCCACTCATCAGAAGAGTCAAGGTAGTCACGCCCTAAACCTACCCTACTATATTTTGGTTGCTGTCCTCCAATATAAGGTATGAGGTCATCTTAAGCCCTTTCAGAACTCCAAGCAGGCGCCGTTCTCTTCTGGTTCCGGTGTCTATGCTGTATGGAAATTACCCTATTGGAGTCAAGGGGGCGGAGTCACTCAGCAGAAGAGTCGAGGAAGTCATGCCCTAAACCTACCTTACCATGTTTGATTGCTGTCCCCCAATATAGGGTATTGTCATCTCAAGCCCGCTGGAAATCCGAACAGGCGCCATTTTTTTAACAAGCCAGTTTAAGGCGTGGTCATCTTGACTTTTTTTGCCGATAGGCTCCGCCTCCCTGACTCCAGCAAAGCAGTTTACATAGAACTTGTATAGCGCATACATTTTTTACAAAATTGTCTCAAATTTATATGCGAGGTCCCCCTTTGCACAAGCGGGATGGCGTCAGTTTATAGGCGTCCAACCTACTGACAGGCTCCCTTAAAGGGATTGTCCCATGAACAACCTCATATCATATACCTTTTCATGGTGCATGGTTGTGGTTTACAAAAAAAAGGTGGAAGGGGCCTGGCTCATCCATATATTACATGACAGCTGATCCCTGGGGAGGGTCTTCCATGGTGTGACCCCCAGCCTGATCCGAAAAGGGGTGGGCCGAACCTTTAAGGATGCGTGTACCGTCGCGGCACAAGCGTCAGTCCTCACCTCCAGTATGCCCCTCTTCTTCTCCTTTTCCTCACTGTCGTTGGACCCCCGTAGTATGTGGTAGCAATCCTTACACACTTTGTTCATTTTGTCGCTGTCGTAATGAAGAGGAGCTTTGTAGTCGGAACATTTCCAACAAACCACCTGTAAGGAACAAATGGGGACCGGCGTCACATACTGGGACCTCTGCACAGGTCCGTCTGCCACCAGTAACAGCCCCGCTCTGCTCTAGTAACCGTACCACCTCAAGGCCACCAGGGACATTAGCTCTACAAATACAGGGGACCATTAGGGACATTCTAAAAACACAGTAGAATACCAGGAATTCTCTACATCCATACTTTATTCTACAAATACACTAGCCCACCAGGAATATTAATTCTACAACTACACTAGCCCACCAGGAATATTAATTCTACAACTACACTAGCCCACCAGGAATATTAATTCTACAAATACACTAGCCCACCAGGAATATTAATCCTACAAATACACTAGCCCACCAGGAATATTAATCCTACAAATACACTAGCCCACCAGGAATATTAATCCTACAAATACGCTAGCCCACCAGGAATATTAATCCTACAAATACACTAGCCCACCAGGAATATTTATCCTACAAACACACTAGCCCACCAGGAATATTAATTCTACAAATACATTAGCCCACCAGGAATATTAATCCTACAAATACACTAGCCCACCAGGAATATTAATTCTACAAATACATTAGCCCACCAGGAGTATTAATTCTACAAATACACTAGCCCACCAGGAATATTAATCCTACAAACACACTAGCCCACTAGGAATATTAATCCTACAAATACACTAGCCCAAGGGGAATATTAATTCAACAAATACACTAGCCCACTGGGAATGTTAATCCTACAAATACACTAGCCCACCAGGGATATTAATCATACAAATACACTAGCCCACCAGGAATATTAATTCTACAAATACACTAGCCCACCAGGAACATTAATTCTACAAATACACTAGCCCACCAGGAACATTAATTCTACAAATACACTAGCCCACCAGGAATATTAATCCTACAACTACACTAGCCCACCAGGAATATTAATCCTACAAATACACTAGCCCACCAGGAATATTAATCATACAAATACACTAGCCCACCAGGAATATTAATCCTACAAATACACTAGCCCACCAGGAATATTAATCCTACAAATACAGTAGCCCACCAGGAATATTAATCCTACAAATACACTAGCCCACCAGGGATATTAATTCTACAAATACACTAGCCCACCAGGGATATTAATTCTACAAATACGCTAGCCCACCAGGGATATTAATTCTACAAACACGCTAGCCCACCAGGGATATTAATTCTACAAACACGCTTGCCCACCAGGAATATTAATTCTACAAACACACTAGCCCACCAGGAATATTAATTCTACAACTACACTAGCCCACCAGGAATATTAATTCTACAAATACACTAGCCCACCAGGAGTATTAATCCTACAAATACACTAGCCCACCAGGAATATTAATCCTACAAATACACTAGCTCACCAGGAATATTAATTCTACAAATACACTAGCCCACCAGGGATATTAATTCTACAAATACACTAGCCCACCAGGGATGTTAATTCTACAAATACACTAGCCCACCAGGGATATTAATTCTACAAATACACTAGCCCACCAGGGATATTAATTTTACAAATACACTAGCCCACCAGGAATATTAATTCTACAAATACACTAGCCCACCAGGAATATTAATTCTACAAATACACTAGCCCACCAGGAATATTAATTCTATAAACACGCTAGCCCACCAGGAATATTAATCCTACAAATACACTAGCCCACCAGGAATATTAATCCTACAAATACAGTAGCCCACCAGGAATATTAATTCTACAAATACACTAGCCCACCAGGAATATTAATCCTACAAATACACTAGCCCACCAGGAATATTAATTCTACAAATACAATAGCCTACCAGGGATATTAATTCCCACCAGGAATATTCGACAAATACAGTAGCCCACCAAGAATATTAATTCTACAAACAAACTAGCCCACCAGGGATATTATCCCCCTAAAACAACTTGAATATCCAACCAAAGGCCAGACGTGAGAGACGGTATGGTGTTATGATACCAATATAAACCAGAATAATGACTCACACATCCACACGCCCGGCAATGGTGCCTCCTCCTGGTCAAAGCGTTAAATTGCTCTTTGCATTTCATGCACATGGTCACTTCATTGTCTCGGATCCATTTTGGGGCGCGGAGTCCCAGCTCAGCACTCTATAATAAAACCATGAAACTAAACTTAGTGAGTGCAGCTCTGGGGTATAATACAGGATGTAACTCAGGATCAGTAATGTAATGTATGTACACAGTGACTGCACCAGCAGAATAGAGAGTGCAGCTCTGGAGTATAATACAGGATGTAACTCAGGATCAGTAATGTAATGTATGTACACAGTGACTGCACCAGCAGAATAGTGAGTGCAGCTCTGGAGTATAATACAGGATGTAACTCAGGATCAGTAATGTAATGTATGTACACAGTGACTGCACCAGTAGAATAGTGAGTGCAGCTCTGGAGTATAATACAGGATGTAACTCAGGATCAGTAATGTAATGTATGTACACAGTGACTGCACCAGCAGAATAGTGAGTGCAGCTCTGGGGTATAATACAGGATGTAAATCAGGATCAGTAATGTAATGTATGTACACAGTGACTGCACCAGCAGAATAGTGAGTGCAGCTCTGGAGTATAATACAGGATGTAACTCAGGATCAGTAATGTAATGTATGTACACAGTGACTGCACCAGCAGAATAGTGAGTGCAGCTCTGGGGTATAATACAGGATGTAACTCAGGATCAGTAATGTAATGTATGTACACAGTGACTGCACCAGCAGAATAGTGAGTGGAGCTCTGGAGTATAATACAGGATGTAACTCAGGATCAGTAATGTAATGTATGTACACAGTGACTGCACCAGCAGAATAGTGAGTGCAGCTCTGGAGTATAATACAGGATGTAACTCAGGATCAGTAATGTAATGTATGTACACAGTGACTGCACCAGCAGAATAGTGAGTGCAGCTCTGGAGTATAATACAGGATGTAACTCAGGATCAGTAATGTAATGTATGTACACAGTGACTGCACCAGTAGAATAGTGAGTGCAGCTCTGGAGTATAATACAGGATGTAACTCAGGATCAGTAATGTAATGTATGTACACAGTGACTGCACCAGCAGAATAGAGAGTGCAGCTCTGGGGTATAATACAGGAGGTAACTCAGGATCAGTAATGTAATGTAATGTATGTACACAGTGACTGCACCAGCAGAATAGTGAGTGCAGCTCTGGAGTATAATACAGGATGTAACTCAGGATCAGTAATGTAATGTATGTACACAGTGACTGCACCAGTAGAATAGTGAGTGCAGCTCTGGAGTATAATACAGGATGTAACTCAGGATCAGTAATGTAATGTATGTACACAGTGACTGCACCAGCAGAATAGAGAGTGCAGCTCTGGGGTATAATACAGGAGGTAACTCAGGATCAGTAATGTAATGTATGTACACAGTGACTGCACCAGCAGAATAGAGAGTCCAGCTCTGGGGTATAATACAGGAGGTAACTCAGGATCAGTAATGTAATGCATGTACACAGTGAATGCACCAGCAGAATAGTGAGTGCAGCTCTGGGGTATAATACAGGATGTAACTCAGGATCAGTAATGTATGTACACCGTGACTGCACCAGCAGAATAGTGAGTGCAGCTCTGGGGTATAATGAATATAGGGTGAGGAGAATGTGGAATCCCGACCATATTCTGGGTTGTGATCGGTGACTTGACCTTTAATAGGAGCGGTGATGAAAGGGGAACTGCGCGGCGTTACTTCATGTGATTCCGTATTATTACAGAACATTTCCCTCTTTCACAAGACCCCGACTGTCAGTAATCCGACCCACAAGTAAATTTAGTCAGAACTTACGGGAACCTCTAGCGAAGCCTCTTCCATTTTTTTTGCATTCGCGATTATAAAGGTTTCATTCCGCTGCTGAAATTCTGCAATCGCCTCGTTCAGCGCCTGGAAGGAAATAACGTATCTCAGATATTACATCTGACTCTGTTCCTCCATTACTCCTCCTGGAAATGCAGAATCTAACTGTGTGCGACGGCTCGGATTATACCGCGTCAGTATTTAAGGAGGAGCCACATAGATAAGGGCAGTGATAATGCCCGACTGCCAGTTCGTAGAATCATGTCCCGGAGGAAAATTTTTGGGAAAAGATGTATCCGAACTGTTATTTCTTCCTGGGGAATTCACATACCTTAATCCATTCTACTTTTATCGATTCGGAGCTGAAATTAAAAAAAAAAAAAATTAAGTAAAAAAAATAACCAATGAAAATGGAGACTCCACCCACCACATATCCAAACCCCGCCCCTGAGGATCCCTCACCTGGCCTGTAACTCCAGCGCCCGCTCTTTGCCTGAAATCTGGAAGGTGTGGAGATAGTCCTCGTTCTGCGTCGCCACCACTTTCATACCGTCCAGTCCGATCTTGGTGCGCACCGAGTACTTTGCCCCCACCAGACTGAACTTGGGCACACAGTACAGCAGCATGTTGTTGAACTGGGAGAAGAAGGAAAATAATACGACGGTCATAAGAGGGGGGTCAAGCTCATCCGAAAAAAACGACCTTCTTTATCAAGCATGAGGAGCTCTGCTGAAATACTCTGCACTGCGGTGAATCTAAACCCCCGATAGGTTTCAGGATTCTTTTTCACAACAAGTGCTCTGCAGGGGGCGACAAAGAGTACGGAGTAATTACATCTTATTTCCTCACCAGGAAGAGATGTCGCTCTTGGGCGGACGTGTTACGAGCGGCCAGTTTAAGAATCTGCCCTTCTTTGATGAACTCGTTGGAGGGGTGGACAATGTCCTCTTCTTCTCCCAGCATCTCGTACACCAGCAGTAGCTTCTTCAGACTTTCCTGTGGACCAGCAGAAAGGAAATGGTTGTCAGAAATGAGACCAAAGGATTCCTCCCCAGTAACCAAAGGTCGAGTAAAATATTTTACGGAAGCCCGATTGATAATAAATACCCCTTAACACCCACTTGAGGGGTTTCTTAAAGACTAAAGTGTAGGCAGGGAGCGATCACATGAATGGTACCTGGCATAAAGTACCCATAAACCGTGTTGTCATAAATGAGACCCATGGATTCCTCCCCAGTAACCAAAGGTCGAGTAAATATTATATGGAAGCCAGTTTGATAATAAATACCCCTTAACACCCATTTGAGGGGTTTCTCAAAGACTAATGTTTAGGCAGGGAGCGATCACATCAATGCCACCTGGCATAAAGTACCCCATAAACCGTGTTAAATCTCAGCGTCAGTCTGCTGCCACGTCAGCCAATGCAAAAATGTCGACTTAAAACAATTTTGACATTGGAGATCTGCAATGCACCCTGTGTCAGAACCCTCCAGGAGCCCCGGCACAAACATAATAATGGCCCCCCCAAGCCGGGCTTCATTTTTCCCTATAGAAAGGGGCCATTAAAAACCTTTCGGTACTGGATAGAAATGGGTTAAATAGGACACAATTTTTAGAATCTCCACCACTTTCCATTGGTAACAAGTCGGGAAAGATCTCATCAGGGCTGGAACCTTGCTGGTGCTGCACTGGGTACGCAGGGACCATATTATCACTTGTGCACCATATGGCGCCATTCAGTGGGAAGTTAATGCGGGAGGACACACCCCGTAGATGATCGCTCGCTCACCATTTTCCTGATTGCTGAATTTGAGTGACTCGCTGCCGTGGAAATAATTTCGAGGGATTCTGAAAAAATAAAAAATGTTTTTTTTAAAAATGATCAAATATTACCAAACTGAACTAATGACTGTATATACAGGGTAATACGGTATTATATATTCTATCTGTACCATATTTACTCTATCTAACCCCTTAGATGCTACAGCCGCTATTGACTGTGGAATCTAAGGGGGTTTTTTAGTTGTTTTTTTGTTTTGTTTTGTTTTTTGGCAGGATGATTTGTAGTGTTGAGTGAGACTATTAATATGATTGTAAAATATATTTAATGGTTTTCAAATGTGAATGGTGTGATTCTTCCTTTCTCCTGTAGGGGCGCTGCAGGGAAATTAAACACGTGCTATTGGCTTCCCTCAGTGATTGAAGCCATTTACTGTCGATGCCAGTGTACCCAATGGGGTAAAACAATAAGGGTCAACTTACTTTCCGCATCTTTTCGGTCCAGAGAATCTTGGGGCAGTTTGCGGAGGTAGTCCTTTAAGAGCATCTCGTATCGCGGTATCCGCTGTACCGGCTCCAGCATATGGTGCTGCAGCGTCAGGCTGCCGCATTTACCTTCCCTCTGTGACACAATAAAAATGGATGTTTAGAAAACCGAGTAAACACAAAAATGGAACTCCCCTCTAAATGACCTGAATACTACATAGCTCGGTGTCACCACTAGAGGTCACTGTCTGTACACACTATAATACACACTCGCTATAGCTGAAGTCTCACCTGAATGCTGCATAGTTCGGTGTCACCACTAGAGGTCGCTGTCTGTACACACTATAATACACACTCTCTATAGCTGAAGTCTCACCTGAATGCTACATAGTTCAGTGTCACCACTAGAGGTCACTGTCTGTACACACTATAATGCACACTCGCTATAGCTGAAGCCTCCCCTGAATGCTGCATAGTTCAGTGTCACCACTAGAGGTCACTGTCTGCACACACTATAATACACACTCTCTATAGCTGAAGCCTCACCTGAATGCTGCATAGCTCAGTGTCACCACTAGAGGTCACTGTCTGTACACACTATAATACACACTCTCTATAGCTGAAGTCTCACCTGAATGCTGCATAGTTCGGTGTCACCACTAGAGGTCACTGTCTGTACACACTATAATACACACTCTCTATAGCTGAAGTCTCACCTGAATGCTGCATAGTTCAGTGTCACCACTCGAGGTCGCTGTCTGTACACACTATAATACACACTCTCTATAGCTGAAGTCTCACCTGAATGCTGCATAGTTCGGTGTCACCACTAGAGGTCGCTGTCTGTACACACTATAATACACACTCTCTATAGCTGAAGTCTCACCTGAATGCTACATAGTTCAGTGTCACCACTAGAGGTCACTGTCTGTACACACTATAATACACACTCGCTATAGCTGAAGCCTCCCCTGAATGCTGCATAGCTCGGTGTCACCACTAGAGGTCGCTGACTGTACACACTATAATACACACTCTCTATAGCTGAAGTCTCACCTGAATGCTGCATAGTTCAGTGTCACCACTAGAGGTCACTGTCTGTACACACTATAATACACACTCGCTATAGCTGAAGCCTCCCCTGAATGCTGCATAGCTCGGTGTCACCACTAGAGGTCACTGTCTGTACACACTATAATACACACTCGCTATAGCTGAAGTCTCACCTGAATGCTGCATAGTTCAGTGTCACCACTCGAGGTCGCTGTCTGTACACACTATAATACACACTCTCTATAGCTGAAGTCTCACCTGAATGCTGCATAGTTCAGTGTCACCACTAGAGGTCACTGTCTGTACACACTATAATACACACTCTCTATAGCTGAAGCCTCACCTGAATGCTGCATAGCTCAGTGTCACCACTAGAGGTCACGGTCTGTACACACTATAATACACACTCGCTATAGCTGAAGTCTCACCTGAATGCTGCATAGTTCAGTGTCACCACTAGAGGTCACTGTCTGTACACACTATAATACACACTCTCTATAGCTGAAGTCTCACCTGAATGCTGCATAGTTCGGTGTCACCACTAGAGGTCGCTGTCTGTACACACTATAATACACACTCGCTATAGCTGAAGTCTCACCTGAATGCTGCATAGTTCAGTGTCACCACTAGAGGTCACTGTCTGTACACACTATAATACACACTCTCTATAGCTGAAGTCTCACCTGAATGCTACATAGTTCAGTGTCACCACTAGAGGTCACTGTCTGTACACACTATAATACACACTCGCTATAGCTGAAGCCTCCCCTGAATGCTCCATAGCTCGGTGTCACCACTAGAGGTCGCTGTCTGTACACACTATAATACACACTCTCTATAGCTGAAGTCTCACCTGAATGCTGCATAGTTCGGTGTCACCACTAGAGGTCGCTGTCTGTACACACTATAATACACACTCTCTATAGCTGAAGTCTCACCTGAATGCTACATAGTTCAGTGTCACCACTAGAGGTCACTGTCTGTACACACTATAATACACACTCGCTATAGCTGAAGCCTCCCCTGAATGCTGCATAGCTCGGTGTCACCACTAGAGGTCGCTGTCTGTACACACTATAATACACACTCGCTATAGCTGAAGTCTCACCTGAATGCTGCATAGTTCGGTGTCACCACTAGAGGTCGCTGTCTGTACACACTATAATACACACTCGCTATAGCTGAAGCCTCACCTGAATGCTGCATAGTTCAGTGTCACCACTAGAGGTCACCGTCTGTACACACTATAATACACACTCGCTATAGCTGAAGCCTCACCTGAATGCTGCATAGCTCAGTGTCACCACTAGAGGTCACTGTCTGTACACACTATAATACACACTCTCTATAGCTGAAGCCTCACCTGAATGCTGCATAGTTCGGTGTCACCACTAGAGGTCACTGTCTGTACACACTATAATACACACTCTCTATAGCTGAAGTCTCACCTGAATGCTGCATAGCTCAGTGTCACCACTAGAGGTCACTGTCTGTACACACTATAATACACACTCTCTATAGCTGAAGCCTCCCCTGAATACTGCATAGTTCGGTGTCACCACTAGAGGTCGCTGTCTGTACACACTATAATACACACTCTCTATAGCTGAAGCCTCCCCTGAATGCTGCATAGTTCGGTGTCACCACTAGAGGTCACTGTCTGTACACACTATAATACACACTCGCTATAGCTGAAGCCTCACCTGAATACTGCATAGTTTAGTGTCACCACTAGAGGTCACTGTCTGTACACACTATAATACACACTCGCTATAGCTGAAGCCTCCCCTGAATGCTGCATAGCTCAGTGTCACCACTAGAGGTCACTGTCTGCACACACTATAATACACACTCTCTATAGCTGAAGTCTCACCTGAATGCTGCATAGCTCGGTGTCACCACTAGAGGTCGCCGTCTGTACACACTATAATACACACTCGCTATAGCTGAAGCCTCACCTGAATGCTGCATAGTTTAGTGTCACCACTAGAGGTCGCTGTCTGTACACACTATAATACACACTCGCTATAGCTGAAGCCTCACCTGAATGCTGCATAGTTCGGTGTCACCACTAGAGGTCACCGTCTGTACACACTATAATACACACTCGCTATAGCTGAAGTCTCACCTGAATGCTGCATAGTTCGGTGTCACCACTAGAGGTCACTGTCTGTACACACTATAATACACACTCGCTATAGCTGAAGCCTCACCTGAATGCTGCATAGCTCAGTGTCACCACTAGAGGTCACTGTCTGTACACACTATAATACACACTCGCTATAGCTGAAGCCTCACCTGAATGCTGCATAGCTCAGTGTCACCACTAGAGGTCACTGTCTGTACACACTATAATACACACTCTCTATAGCTGAAGTCTCACCTGAATGCTGCATAGTTCAGTGTCACCACTAGAGGTCACTGTCTGTACACACTATAATACACACTCTCTATAGCTGAAGTCTCACCTGAATTCTGCATAGTTCAGTGTCACCACTAGAGGTCACTGTCTGTACACACTATAATACACACTCTCTATAGCTGAAGTCTCACCTGAATTCTGCATAGCTCAGTGTCACCACTAGAGGTCACTGTCTGTACACACTATAATACACACTCGCTATAGCTGAAGCCTCACCTGAATACTGCATAGTTCAGTGTCACCACTAGAGGTCGCTGTCTGTACACACTATAATACAAACTCTCTATAGCTGAAGTCTCACCTGAATGCTGCATAGTTCAGTGTCACCACTAGAGGTCACTGTCTGTACACACTATAATACACACTCTCTATAGCTGAAGCCTCCCCTGAATACTGCATAGTTCAGTGTCACCACTAGAGGTCGCTGTCTGTACACACTATAATACACACTCTCTATAGCTGAAGTCTCACCTGAATGCTGCATAGCTCAGTGTCACCACTAGAGGTCACTGTCTGTACACACTATAATACACACTCTCTATAGCTGAAGCCTCCCCTGAATACTGCATAGTTCAGTGTCACCACTAGAGGTCGCTGTCTGTACACACTATAATACACACTCGCTATAGCTGAAGTCTCACCTGAATGCTGCATAGCTCAGTGTCACCACTAGAGGTCACTGTCTGTACACACTATAATACACACTATAGCTGAAGCCTCACCTGAATACTGCATAGCTCAGTGTCACCACTAGAGGTCGCTGTCTGTACACACTATAATACACACTCGCTATAGCTGAAGTCTCACCTGAATGCTGCATAGTTCAGTGTCACCACTAGAGGTCACTGTCTGTACACACTATAATACACACTCTCTATAGCTGAAGTCTCACCTGAATGCTGCATAGCTCAGTGTCACCACTAGAGGTCACTGTCTGTACACACTATAATACACACTCTCTATAGCTGAAGCCTCACCTGAATGCTGCATAGTTCAGTGTCACCACTAGAGGTCACTGTCTGTACACACTATAATACACACTCGCTATAGCTGAAGCCTCACCTGAATACTGCATAGTTCAGTGTCACCACTAGAGGTCACTGTCTGTACACACTATAATACACACTCGCTATAGCTGAAGCCTCCCCTGAATGCTGCATAGTTCAGTGTCACCACTAGAGGTCACTGTCTGTACACACTATAATACACACTCTCTATAGCTGAAGCCTCACCTGAATGCTGCATAGTTCAGTGTCACCACTAGAGGTCACTGTCTGTACACACTATAATACACACTCGCTATAGCTGAAGTCTCACCTGAATGCTGCATAGTTCAGTGTCACCACTAGAGGTCACTGACTGTACACACTATAATACACACTCTCTATAGCTGAAGCCTCACCTGAATGCTGCATAGTTCAGTGTCACCACTAGAGGTCACTGTCTGTACACACTATAATACACACTCTCTATAGCTGAAGCCTCACCTGAATGCTGCATAGTTCAGTGTCACCACTAGAGGTCACTGTCTGTACACACTATAATACACACTCTCTATAGCTGAAGTCTCACCTGAATGCTGCATAGCTCAGTGTCACCACTAGAGGTCACTGTCTGTACACACTATAATACACACTCTCTATAGCTGAAGCCTCACCTGAATACTGCATAGCTCAGTGTCACCACTAGAGGTCACTGTCTGTACACACTATAATACACACTCTCTATAGCTGAAGTCTCACCTGAATGCTGCATAGCTCAGTGTCACCACTAGAGGTCACTGTCTGTACACACTATAATACACACTCTCTATAGCTGAAGCCTCACCTGAATGCTGCATAGCTCAGTGTCACCACTAGAGGTCACTGTCTGTACACACTATAATACACACTCTCTATAGCTGAAGTCTCACCTGAATACTGCATAGTTCAGTGTCACCACTAGAGGTCACTGTCTGTACACACTATAATACACACTCGCTATAGCTGAAGCCTCCCCTGAATGCTGCATAGTTCAGTGTCACCACTAGAGGTCACTGTCTATACACACTATAATACACACTCTCTATAGCTGAAGCCTCACCTGAATGCTGCATAGTTCAGTGTCACCGCTAGAGGTCACTGTCTGTACACACTATAATACACACTCTCTATAGCTGAAGCCTCACCTGAATGCTGCATAGTTCAGTGTCACCACTAGAGGTCACTGTCTGTACACACTATAATACACACTCGCTATAGCTGAAGTCTCACCTGAATGCTGCATAGTTCAGTGTCACCACTAGAGGTCACTGTCTGTACACACTATAATACACACTCTCTATAGCTGAAGCCTCACCTGAATGCTGCATAGTTCAGTGTCACCACTAGAGGTCACTGTCTGTACACACTATAATACACACTCTCTATAGCTGAAGCCTCACCTGAATGCTGCATAGCTCGGTGTCACCACTAGAGGTCACAGTCTGTACACACTATAATACACACTCGCTATAGCTGAAGCCTCACCTGAATACTGCATAGTTCAGTGTCACCACTAGAGGTCGCTGTCTGTACACACTATAATACACACTCGCTATAGCTGAAGCCTCACCTGAATACTGCATAGTTCAGTGTCACCACTAGAGGTCACTGTCTGTACACACTATAATACACACTCGCTATAGCTGAAGTCTCACCTGAATGCTGCATAGTTCAGTGTCACCACTAGAGGTCACTGTCTGTACACACTATAATACACACTCGCTATAGCTGAAGCCTCCCCTGAATGCTGCATAGCTCAGTGTCACCACTAGAGGTCACTGTCTGTACACACTATAATACACACTCTCTATAGCTGAAGCCTCCCCTGAATACTGCATAGTTCAGTGTCACCACTAGAGGTCACTGTCTGTACACACTATAATACACACTCTCTATAGCTGAAGCCTCACCTGAATGCTGCATAGTTCAGTGTCACCACTAGAGGTCACTGTCTGTACACACTATAATACACACTCGCTATAGCTGAAGTCTCACCTGAATACTGCATAGTTCAGTGTCACCACTAGAGGTCACTGTCTGTACACACTATAATACACACTCGCTATAGCTGAAGTCTCACCTGAATGCTGCATAGTTCAGTGTCACCACTAGAGGTCGCTGACTGTACACACTATTATACACACTCTCTATAGCTGAAGCCTCACCTGAATGCTGCATAGCTCGGTGTCACCACTAGAGGTCACTGTCTGTACACACTATAATACACAC
The DNA here is from genome assembly GCF_032444005.1 of Ranitomeya imitator. Taxonomy (NCBI): domain Eukaryota; kingdom Metazoa; phylum Chordata; class Amphibia; order Anura; family Dendrobatidae; genus Ranitomeya; species Ranitomeya imitator. The sequence continues at coordinate 21,026,150 of NC_091285.1, read as the reverse complement.
TCTCTATAGCTGAAGCCTCACCTGAATGCTGCATATTTCAGTGTCACCACTAGAGGTCGCCGTCTGTACACACTATAATACACACTCGATATAGCTGAAGCCTCACCTGAATGCTGCATAGCTCAGTGTCACCACTAGAGGTCACTGTCTGTACACACTATAATACACACTCGCTATAGCTGAAGTCTCACCTGAATGCTGCATAGCTCAGTGTCACCACTAGAGGTCACTGTCTGTACACACTATAATACACACTCTCTATAGCTGAAGTCTCACCTGAATGCTGCATAGCTCAGTGTCACCACTAGAGGTCACTGTCTGTACACACTATAATACACACTCTCTATAGCTGAAGCCTCACCTGAATACTGCATAGTTCAGTGTCACCACTAGAGGTCACTGTCTGCACACACTATAATACACACTCTCTCCATAGCTGAAGTCTCACCTGAATGCTGCATAGTTCAGTGTCACCACTAGAGGTCACTGACTGTACACACTATAATACACACTCTCTATAGCTGAAGCCTCACCTGAATGCTGCATAGCTCGGTGTCACCACTAGAGGTCACTGTCTGTACACACTATAATACACACTCTCTATAGCTGAAGTCTCACCTGAATGCTGCATAGCTCGGTGTCACCACTAGAGGTCACTGTCTGTACACACTATAATACACACTCTCTATAGCTGAAGTCTCACCTGAATGCTGCATAGCTCGGTGTCACCACTAGAGGTCACTGTCTGTACACACTATAATACACACTCTCTCCATAGCTGAAGTCTCACCTGAATGCTGCATAGTTCAGTGTCACCACTAGAGGTCACTGACTGTACACACTATAATACACACTCTCTATAGCTGAAGCCTCACCTGAATGCTGCATAGCTCGGTGTCACCACTAGAGGTCACTGTCTGTACACACTATAATACACACTCTCTATAGCTGAAGTCTCACCTGAATGCTGCATAGCTCGGTGTCACCACTAGAGGTCACTGTCTGTACACACTATAATACACACTCTCTATAGCTGAAGCCTCACCTGAATGCTGCATAGCTCAGTGTCACCACTAGAGGTCGCTGTCTGTACACACTATAATACACACTCTCTATAGCTGAAGCCTCACCTGAATACTGCATAGTTCAGTGTCACCACTAGAGGTCACTGCCTGTACACACTATAATACACACTCGCTATAGCTGAAGTCTCACCTGAATGCTGCATAGTTCAGTGTCACCACTAGAGGTCACTGTCTGTACACACTATAATACACACTCGCTATAGCTGAAGTCTCACCTGAATGCTGCATAGCTCAGTGTCACCACTAGAGGTCACTGTCTGTACACACTATAATACACACTCTCTATAGCTGAAGCCTCACCTGAATGCTGCATAGCTCAGTGTCACCACTAGAGGTCACTGTCTGTACACACTATAATACACACTCTCTATAGGTGAAGTCTCACCTGAATGCTGCATAGCTCAGTGTCACCACTAGAGGTCACTGTCTGTACACACTATAATACACACTCTCTATAGCTGAAGCCTCACCTGAATACTGCATAGTTCGGTGTCACCCCTAGAGGTCACTGTCTGTACACACTATAATACACACTCTCTATAGCTGAAGCCTCACCTGAATGCTGCATAGTTCGGTGTCACCACTAGAGGTCACTGTCTGTACACACTATAATACACACTCTGTATAGCTGAAGTCTCACCTGAATGCTGCATAGTTCAGTGTCACCACTAGAGGTCACTGTCTGTACACACTATAATACACACTCTCTATAGCTGAAGTCTCACCTGAATGCTGCATAGCTCAGTGTCACCACTAGAGGTCACTGTCTGCACACACTATAATACACACTCTCTATAGCTGAAGTCTCACCTGAATGCTGCATAGTTCGGTGTCACCACTAGAGGTCACTGTCTGTACACACTATAATACACACTCTCTATAGCTGAAGTCTCCCCTGAATGCTGCATAGTTCAGTGTCACCACTAGAGGTCACTGTCTGTACACACTATAATACACACTCTCTATAGCTGAAGTCTCACCTGAATGCTGCATAGTTCGGTGTCACCACTAGAGGTCACTGTCTGTACACACTATAATACACACTCTCTATAGCTGAAGTCTCACCTGAATGCTGCATAGCTCGGTGTCACCACTAGAGGTCGCTGTCTGTACACACTATAATACACACTCTCTATAGCTGAAGCCTCCCCTGAATGCTGCATAGTTCAGTGTCACCACTAGAGGTCACTGTCTGTACACACTATAATACACACTCTCTATAGCTGAAGTCTCACCTGAATGCTGCATAGCTCGGTGTCACCACTAGAGGTCGCTGTCTGTACACACTATAATACACACTCTCTATAGCTGAAGCCTCACCTGAATGCTGCATAGTTCAGTGTCACCACTAGAGGTCACTGTCTGTACACACTATAATACACACTCGCTATAGCTGAAGCCTCACCTGAATGCTGCATAGTTCGGTGTCACCACTAGAGGTCGCTGTCTGTACACACTATAATACACACACTCTCTATAGCTGAAGCCTCACCTGAATACTGCATAGCTCAGTGTCACCACTAGAGGTCACTGTCTGTACACACTATAATACACACTCTCTATAGCTGAAGCCTCCCCTGAATACTGCATAGCTCAGTGTCACCACTAGAGGTCACTGTCTGTACACACTGTAATACACACTCTCTATAGCTGAAGCCTCACCTGAATGCTGCATAGTTCAGTGTCACCACTAGAGGTCGCTGTCTGTACACACTATAATACACACTCTCTATAGCTGAAGCCTCCCCTGAATACTGCATAGCTCAGTGTCACCACTAGAGGTCACTGTCTGTACACACTATAATACACACTCTCTATAGCTGAAGTCTCACCTGAATGCTGCATAGTTCAGTGTCACCACTAGAGGTCACCGTCTGTACACACTATAATACACACTCTCTATAGCTGAAGTCTCACCTGAATGCTGCATAGCTCAGTGTCACCACTAGAGGTCACTGTCTGCACACACTATAATACACACTCTCTATAGCTGAAGTCTCACCTGAATGCTGCATAGTTCGGTGTCACCACTAGAGGTCACTGTCTGTACACACTATAATACACACTCTCTATAGCTGAAGTCTCCCCTGAATGCTGCATAGTTCAGTGTCACCACTAGAGGTCACTGTCTGTACACACTATAATACACACTCTCTATAGCTGAAGTCTCACCTGAATGCTGCATAGTTCGGTGTCACCACTAGAGGTCACTGTCTGTACACACTATAATACACACTCTCTATAGCTGAAGTCTCACCTGAATGCTGCATAGCTCGGTGTCACCACTAGAGGTCGCTGTCTGTACACACTATAATACACACTCTCTATAGCTGAAGCCTCCCCTGAATGCTGCATAGTTCAGTGTCACCACTAGAGGTCACTGTCTGTACACACTATAATACACACTCTCTATAGCTGAAGTCTCACCTGAATGCTGCATAGCTCGGTGTCACCACTAGAGGTCGCTGTCTGTACACACTATAATACACACTCTCTATAGCTGAAGCCTCACCTGAATGCTGCATAGTTCAGTGTCACCACTAGAGGTCACTGTCTGTACACACTATAATACACACTCGCTATAGCTGAAGCCTCACCTGAATGCTGCATAGTTCGGTGTCACCACTAGAGGTCGCTGTCTGTACACACTATAATACACACACTCTCTATAGCTGAAGCCTCACCTGAATACTGCATAGCTCAGTGTCACCACTAGAGGTCACTGTCTGTACACACTATAATACACACTCTCTATAGCTGAAGCCTCCCCTGAATACTGCATAGCTCAGTGTCACCACTAGAGGTCACTGTCTGTACACACTGTAATACACACTCTCTATAGCTGAAGCCTCACCTGAATGCTGCATAGTTCAGTGTCACCACTAGAGGTCGCTGTCTGTACACACTATAATACACACTCTCTATAGCTGAAGCCTCCCCTGAATACTGCATAGCTCAGTGTCACCACTAGAGGTCACTGTCTGTACACACTATAATACACACTCTCTATAGCTGAAGCCTCCCCTGAATGCTGCATAGTTCAGTGTCACCACTAGAGGTCACTGTCTGTACACACTATAATACACACTCTCTATAGCTGAAGTCTCACCTGAATGCTGCATAGCTCGGTGTCACCACTAGAGGTCGCTGTCTGTACACACTATAATACACACTCTCTATAGCTGAAGCCTCACCTGAATGCTGCATAGTTCAGTGTCACCACTAGAGGTCACTGTCTGTACACACTATAATACACACTCGCTATAGCTGAAGCCTCACCTGAATGCTGCATAGTTCGGTGTCACCACTAGAGGTCGCTGTCTGTACACACTATAATACACACACTCTCTATAGCTGAAGCCTCACCTGAATACTGCATAGCTCAGTGTCACCACTAGAGGTCACTGTCTGTACACACTATAATACACACTCTCTATAGCTGAAGCCTCCCCTGAATACTGCATAGCTCAGTGTCACCACTAGAGGTCACTGTCTGTACACACTGTAATACACACTCTCTATAGCTGAAGCCTCACCTGAATGCTGCATAGTTCAGTGTCACCACTAGAGGTCGCTGTCTGTACACACTATAATACACACTCTCTATAGCTGAAGCCTCCCCTGAATACTGCATAGCTCAGTGTCACCACTAGAGGTCACTGTCTGTACACACTATAATACACACTCTCTATAGCTGAAGTCTCACCTGAATGCTGCATAGTTCAGTGTCACCACTAGAGGTCACCGTCTGTACACACTATAATACACACTCTCTATAGCTGAAGTCTCACCTGAATGCTGCATAGCTCGGTGTCACCACTAGAGGTCACTGTCTGTACACACTATAATACACACTCTCTATAGCTGAAGTCTCACCTGAATGCTGCATAGTTCAGTGTCACCACTAGAGGTCACTGTCTGTACACACTATAATACACACTCTCTATAGCTGAAGTCTCACCTGAATACTGCATAGCTCGGTGTCACCACTAGAGGTCGCTGTCTGTACACACTATAATACACACTCTCTATAGCTGAAGTCTCACCTGAATGCTGCATAGCTCGGTGTCACCACTAGAGGTCGCTGTCTGTACACACTATAATACACACTCTCTATAGCTGAAGTCTCACCTGAATACTGCATAGTTCAGTGTCACCACTAGAGGTCACTGTCTGTACACACTATAATACACACTCTCTATAGCTGAAGTCTCACCTGAATGCTGCATAGCTCGGTGTCACCACTAGAGGTCGCTGTCTGTACACACTATAATACACACTCTCTATAGCTGAAGTCTCACCTGAATGCTGCATAGTTCAGTGTCACCACTAGAGGTCACTGTCTGTACACACTATAATACACACTCGCTATAGCTGAAGCCTCACCTGAATTTCTTCAACAACGTGTTTGAATTGCGCCGACCGATCCATCCACGTTTTCACCGTTTCCATGGCATTATCAAAATTTTTTACATATTCCGCATACATCTTTAAGAACGGCGCCAATTTTTGTAAAATATCTCCAATTCTGGGGCTGACGGACCTGCCAAAGTGAGAATAAATGACGATATAGGGGATTTATCACGGTCGCTCCGACCTCCGCAGACTTTATCATCCAGCATCCATCTCTAACGCTGTGATAACCTGACCGGCTGAGCGAATACTGACATTTCTACACTAGGCAGGCGGCATTTCTGTGTTTTCTTTCTTTTCCTCTTTACTGGGGCTTGTTTTTTTTTTTTTGGGTGGGGTGGAAGACATGTGTGTATATATATATATATATATATATATATATATATATACACATATATATACAGTACAGACCAAAAGTTTGGACACACCTCATTTAAAGATTTTTCTGTATTTTCATGACTATGAATATAGTACATTCACACTGAAGGCATCAAAACTATGAATTAACACATGTGGAATTATATACTTAACAAAAAAGTGTGAAACAACTGAAATTATGTCTTATATTCTAGGTTCTTCAAAGTAGCCACCTTTTGCTTTGATGACTGCTTTGCACACTCTTGGCATTCTCTTGATGAGCTTCACGAGGTAGTCACCGGGAATGGTCTTCACTTCACAGGTGTGCCCTGTCAGGTTTAATAAGTGGGATTTCTTGCCTTATAAATGGGGTTGGGACCATCAGTTGTGTTGAGCAGAAGTCTGGTGGATACACAGCTGATAGTCCTACTGAATAGACTGTTAGAATTTGTATTATGGCAAGAAAAAAGCAGCTAAATAAAGAAAAATTAGTGGCCATCATTACTTTAAGAAATGAAGGTCAGTCAGTCCGAAAAATTGGGAAAACTTTGAAAGTGTCCACAAGTGCAGTGGCAAAAACCATCAAGCGCTACAAAGAAACTGGCTCACATGAGGACCGCCCCAGGAAAGGAAGACCAAGAGTCACCTCTGCTTCTGAGGATAAGTTTATCCGAGTCACCAGCCTCAGAAATCGCAGGTTAACAGCAGCTCAGATTACAGACCAGGTCAATGCCACACAGAGTTCTAGCAGCAGACACATCTCTACAACAACTGTTAAGAGGAGACTTTGTGCAGCAGGCCTTCATGGTAAAATAGCTGCTAGGAAACCACTGCTAAGGACAGGCAACAAGCAGAAGAGACTTGTTTGGGCTAAAGAACACAAGGAATGGACATTAGACCAGTGGAAATCTGTGCTTTGGTCTGATGAGTCCAAATTTGAGACCTTTGGTTCCAACCACCGTGTCTTTGTGCGACGCAGAAACGGTGAACGGATGGACTCTACATGCCTGGTTCCCACCGTGAAGCATGGAGGAGGAGCTGTGATGGTGTGGGGGTGCTTTGCTGGTGACACTGTTGGGGATTTATTCAAGATTGAAGGCATACTGAACCAGCATGGCTACCACAGCATCTTGCAGCGGCATGCTATTCCATCCGGTTTGCGTTTAGTTGGACCATTATTTATTTTTCAACAGGACAATGACCCCAAACACACCTCCAGGCTGTGTAAGGGCTATTTGACCAAGAAGGAGAGTGATGGGGTGCTACGCCAGATGACCTGACCTCCACAGTCACCAGACCTGAACCCAATCCAGATGGTTTGGGGTGAGCTGGACCGCAGAGTGAAGGCAAAAGGGCCAACAAGTGCTAAGCATCTCTAGGAACCCCTTCAAGATTGTTGGAAGACCATTCCCGGGTACTACCTCTTGAAGCTCATCAAGAGAATGCCAAGAGTGTGCAAAGCTGTCATCAAAGCAAAAGGTGGCTACTTTGAAGAACCTAGAATATAAGACATAATTTCAGTTGTTTCACACTTTTTTGTTAAGTATATAATTCCACGTTTTCATTCATAGTTTTGATGCCTTCAGTGTGAATGTACAATTTTCATAGTCATGAAAATGCAGAAAAATCTTTAAATGAGAAGGTGTGTCCAAACTTTTGGTCTGTGCTGTAGACAGGTGTGCTCCTTTCCAAATCAAGTCCTATCAGTTTAATTACACACAGCTGGACTCCAATGAAGCAGAAGAACCATCTCAAGGAGGATCACAAGGACGGCATGTGACTTATATATGAGTGTCTGACCAAAGGGTCTGAATACTTATGACCATGTGATATTTGAGGTTTTCTTACATTTGCAAATATTTCTACATTTCTGTTTTTTTTCAGTCAAGATGGGGTGCAGAGTGATCATTAATGAGAAAAAAAATGAACTATTTTAAATTTAACCAAATGGCTGCAATGAAACAAAGAGTGAAAATTTAAAGGGGTCTGAATACTTTCCGTTTCCACTGTATATTACTGATCCTGAGTTACATCCTCTATTATCCCCCAGAGCTGCACTCACTATTCTACGGTGCAGTCACTGTGTACATACATTACATTACTGATCCTGAGTTACATCCTGTATTATACTCCAGAGCTGCACTCACTATTCTGCTGGTACAGTCATTGTGTACATACATTACATTACTGATCCTGAGTTACATCCTCTATTATCCCCCAGAGCTGCACTCACTATTCTACGGTGCAGTCACTGTGTACATACATTACATTACTGATCCTGAGTTACATCCTGTATTATACTCCAGAGCTGCACTCACTATTCTGCTGGTACAGTCATTGTGTACATACATTACATTACTGATCCTGCGTTACATCCTGTATTATACTCCAGAGCTGCACTCACTATTCTGCTGGTGCAGTCACTGTGTACATACATTATATTACTGATCCTGAGTTACATCCTGTATTATACCCCAGAGCTGCACTCACTATTCTGCTGGTGCAGTCACTGTGTACATACATTACATTACTGATCCTGAGTTACATCCTGTATTATACTCCAGAGCTGCACTCACTATTCTGCTGGTGCAATCACTGTGTACATACATTACATTACTGATCATGAGTTACATCCTGTATTATACTCCAGAGCTGCACTCACTATTCTGCTGGTGCAGTCACTGTGTACATACATTACATTACTGATCCCGAGTTACATCCTGTATTATACCCCAGAGCTGCACTCACTATTCTGCTGGTGCAGTCACTGTGTACATACATTACATTACTGATCCTGAGTTACATCTTGTATTATACTCCAGAGCTGCACTCACTATTCTGCTGGTGCAGTCACTGTGTACATACATTACATTACTGATCCTGAGTTACATCCTGTATTATACCCCAGAGCTGCACTCACTATTCTGCTGGTGCAGTCACTGTGTACATACATTACATTACTGATCCTGAGTTACATCCTGTATTATACTCCAGAGCTGCACTCACTATTCTGCTGGTGCAGTCACTGTGTACATACATTACATTACTGATCCTGAGTTACATCCTGTATTATACTCCAGAGCTGCACTCACTATTCTGCTGGTGCAATCACTGTGTACATACATTACATTACTGATCATGAGTTACATCCTGTATTATACCCCAGAGCTGCACTCACTATTCTGCTGGTGCAGTCACTGTGTACATACATTACATTACTGATCCTGAGTTACATGATGTATTATACCCCAGAGCTGCACTCATCATTCTGCTAGTGCAGTCACTGTGTACATACATTACATTACTGATCCTGAGCTACATCCTGTATTATACTCCAGAGCTGCACTCGCTATTCTGCTGGTGCAGTCACTGTGTACATACATTACATTACTGATCCTGCGTTACCCCCTGTATTATACCCCAGAGCTGCACTCACTATTCTGCTGGTGCAGTCACTGTGTACATACATTACATTACTGATCCTGAGTTACATCTTGTATTATCCTCCAGAGCTCCACTCACTATTCTGCTGGTGCAGTCACTGTGTACATACATTACATTACTGATCCTGAGTTACATCCTGTATTATACCCCAGAGCTGCACTCACTATTCTGCTGGTGCAGTCACTGTGTACATACATTACATTACTGATCCTGAGTTACATCTTGTATTATACTGCAGAGCTGCACTCACTATTCTGCTGGTGCAGTCACTGTGTACATACATTACATTACTGATCCTGAGTTACCCCCTGTATTATACCCCAGAGCTGCACTCACTATTCTGCTGGTGCAGTCACTGTGTACATACATTACATTACTGATCCTGAGTTACCCCCTGTATTATACCCCAGAGCTTCACTCACTATTCTGCTGGTGCAGTCACTGTGTACATACATTACATTACTGATCCTGAGTTACATCTTGTATTATCCTCCAGAGCTGCACTCACTATTCTGCTGGTGCAGTCACTGTGTACATACATTACATTACTGATCCTGAGTTACATCCTGTATTATACCCCAGAGCTGCACTCACTATTCTGCTGGTGCAGTCACTGTGTACATACATTACATTACTGATCCTGAGTTACATCTTGTATTATACTCCAGAGCTGCACTTACTATTCTGCTGGTGCAGTTACTGTGTACATACATTACATTACTGATCCTGAGTTACCCCCTGTATTATACCCCAGAGCTGCACTCACTATTCTGCTGGTGCAGTCACTGTGTACATACATTACATTACTGATCCTGAGTTACATCTTGTATTATACTCCAGAGCTGCACTCACTATTCTGCTGGTGCAGTCACTGTGTACATACATTACATTACTGATCCTGAGTTACATCCTGTATTATACCCCAGAGCTGCACTCACTATTCTGCTGGTGCAGTCACTGTGTACATACATTACATTATTGATCCTGAGTTACATCCTGTATTATACCCCAGAGCTGCACTCACTATTCTGCTGGTGCAGTCACTGTGTACATACATTACATTACTGATCCTGAGTTACCCCTTGTATTATACCCCAGAGCTGCACTCACTATTCTGCTGGTGCAGTCACTGTGTACATACATTACATTACTGATCCTGAGTTACATCTTGTATTATCCTCCAGAGCTGCACTCACTATTCTGCTGGTGCAGTCACTGTGTACATACATTACATTACTGATCCTGAGTTACATCCTGTATTATACTCCAGAGCTGCACTCACTATTCTGCTGGTGCAGTCACTGTGTACATACATTACATTACTGATCCTGAGTTACATCCTGTATTATACCCCAGAGCTGCACTCACTATTCTGCTGGTGCAGTCACTGTGTACATACATTACATTACTGATCCTGAATTTCATCCTGTATTATACCCCAGAGCTGCACTCACTATTCTGCTGGTGCAGTCACTGTGTACATACATTACATTACTGATCCTGAGTTACATCCTGTATTATACTCCAGAGCTGCACTCACTATTCTGCTGGTGCAGTCACTGTGTACATACATTACATTACTGATCCTGAGTTACATCCTGTATTATACTCCAGAGCTGCAATCACTATTCTGCTGGTGCAGTCACTGTGTACATACATTACATTACTGATCCTGAGTTACATCCTGTATTATACTCCAGAGCTGCACTCACTATTCTGCTGGTGCAATCACTGTGTACATACATTACATTACTGATCATGAGTTACATCCTGTATTATACCCCAGAGCTGCACTCACTATTCTGCTGGTGCAGTCACTGTGTACATACATTACATTACTGATCCTGAGTTACCTCCTGTATTATACCCCAGAGCTGCACTCACTATTCTGCTGGTGCAGTCACTGTGTACATACATTACATTACTGATCCTGAGTTACATCCTGTATTATACCCCAGAGCTGCACTCACTATTCTGCTGGTGCAGTCACTGTGTACATACATTACATTACTGATCCTGAGTTACATCCTGTATTATACCCCAGAGCTGCACTCACTATTCTGCTGGTGCAGTCACTGTGTACATACATTACATTACTGATCCTGAGTTACATCCTGTATTATACCCCAGAGCTGCACTCACTATTCTGCTGGTGCAGTCACTGTGTACATACATTACATTACTGATCCTGAGTTACATCCTGTATTATACCCCAGAGCTGCACTCACTATTCTGCTGGTGCAGTCACTGTGTACATACATTACATTACTGATCCTGAGTTACATCCTGTATTATACCCCAGAGCTGCACTCACTATTCTGCTGGTGCAGTCACTGTGTACATACATTACATTACTGATCCTGAGTTACATCCTGTATTATACCCCAGAGCTGCACTCACTATTCTGCTGGTACGTACAATACTCACCATTCCTTCATTCTGTCTTCAAGATCTGGAAGCAGGAATGACGAGTGGAAACTGTAGATTGATAAAATATTGGAGAATATTTTGTTAGGAACGTCCACTGGGAAAGACCCTTTCTTGGCTTCATTCTCTAGCGCTTTGTTAAAGGTCTGTAAAAAAAATATATATAAAAAAATAAAAATTTTCATATCTGCCATTTTATGAAAATAACCCAGATTAAATAAAAATATACAGTATGAAATGCTGTCGGCAGGGTCATAGGAGTTTGGGCGGTTTACCAAGGCTACTGTCAGCAATCAACATTAATACGTGACATCTCATGATTACTTTCCCGCATATGATTGTTCTTCACAACCATAAGATTTAAAAAAACAACCAAAGCTGCAACATTCGGAGACTGCAGCAGTAGTTGCCAAAACACCGCCCCCATAGAGAACTTTACAGCCATTGGATGGACTGCAGAGCACCAACACTAAGACTAATCACATTCTTATACATAGGGGCAGTATTATAGTAGTTATATTCTTGTACATAGGGGCAGTATTATAGTAGTTATATTCTTGTACATAGGGGCAGTATTATAGTAGTTATATTCTTGTACATAGGGGCAGTATTATAGTAGTTATATTCTTGTACATAGGGGCAGTATTATAGTAGTTATATTCTTGCACATAGGGGCAGTATTATAGTAGTTATATTCTTGCACATAGGGGCAGTATTATAGTAGTTATATTCTTGTACATAGGAGCAGTATTATAGTAGTTATATTCTTGTACATAGGAGCAGTATTATAGTAGTTATATTCTTGTACATAGGAGCAGTATTATAGTAGTTATATTCTTGTACATAGGAGCAGTATTATAGTAGTTATATTCTTGTACATAGGGGCAGTATTATAGTAGTTATATTCTTGTACATATGGGGCAGTATTATAGTAGTTATATTCTTGTACATAGGGGCAGTATTATAGTAGTTATATTCTTGTACATAGGGGCAGTATTATAGTAGTTATATTCTTGTACATAGGAGCAGTATTATAGTAGTTATATTCTTGTACATAGGGGCAGTATTATAGTAGTTATATTCTTGTACATAGGAGCAGTATTATAGTAGTTATATTCTTGTACATAGGAGCAGTATTATAGTAGTTATATTCTTGTACATATGGGGCAGTATTATAGTAGTTATATTCTTGTACATAGGGGGCAGTATTATAAGTTATATTCTTGTACATAGGGGAAGTATTATAGTAGCTATATTCTTGTACATAGGGGCAGTATTATAGTAGTTATATTCTTGTACATAGGGGGCAGTATTATAGTAGTTATATTCTTGTACATAGGGGGCAGTATTATAGTAGTTATATTCTTGTAGATAGGGGAAGTATTATAGTAGTTATATTCTTGAACATAGGGGGCAGTATTATAGTAGTCATATTCTTGTACATAGGGGGCAGTATTATAGTAGTTATATTCTTGTACATAGGGGGCAGTATTATAAGTTATATTCTTGTACATAAGGGAAGTATTATAGTAGCTATATTCTTGTACATAGGGGCAGTATTATAGTAGTTATATTCTTGTACATAGGAACAGTACTATAGTAGTTATATTCTTGTACATGTGGGGCAGTATTATAGTAGTTATATTCTTGTACATAGGGGGCAGTATTATAGTAGTTATATTCTTGTAGATAGGGGCAGTATTATAGTAGTTATATTCTTGTACATAGGGGGCAGTATTATAGCAGTTATATTCTTGTACATAGGGGCAGTATTATAGTAGTTATATTCTTGTACATAGAGAACAGTATTATAGTAGTTATATTCTTGAACATAGGGGGCGGTATTATAGTAGTCATATTCTTGTACATAGGGGGCAGTATTATAGTAGTTATATTCTTGTACATAGGGGCAGTATTATAGTAGTTATATTCTTGTACATAGGGGCAGTATTATAGTAGTTACAGTTAGGGTCAGAAATATTTGGACAGTGACACAATTTTCGCGAGTTGGGCTTTGCATGCCACCACATTGGATTTGAAATGAAACCTCTACAACAGAATTCAAGTGCAGATTGTAACGTTTAATTTGAAGGGTTGAACAAAAATATCTGATAGAAAATGTAGGAATTGTACACATTTCTTTACAAACACTCCACATTTTAGGAGGTCAAAAGTAATTGGACAAATAAACATAACCCAAACAAAATATTTTTATTTTCAATATTTTGTTGCAAATCCTTTGGAGGCAATCACTGCCTTAAGTCTGGAACCCATGGACATCACCAAACGCTGGGTTTCCTCCTTCTTAATGCTTTGCCAGGCCTTTACAGCCGCAGCCTTCAGGTCTTGCTTGTTTGTGGGTCTTTCCGTCTTAAGTCTGGATTTGAGCAAGTGAAATGCATGCTCAATTGGGTTTAGATCTGGAGATTGACTTGGCCATTGCAGAATGTTCCACTTTTTGGCACTCATGAACTCCTGGGTAGCTTTGGCTGTATGCTTGGGGTCATTGTCCATCTGTACTATGAAGCGCCGTCCAATCAACTTTGCAGCATTTGGCTGAATCTGGGCTGAAAGTATATCCCGGTCCACTTCAGAATTCATCCGGCTACTCTTGTCTGCTCTTATGTCATCAATAAACACAAGTGACCCAGTGCCATTGAAAGCCATGCATGCCCCTGCCATCACGTTGCCTCCACCATGTTTTACAGAGGATGTGGTGAGCCTTGGATCATGTGCCGTTCCCTTTCTTCTCCAAACTTTTTTCTTCCCATCATTCTGGTACAGGTTGATCTTTGTCTCATCTGTCCATAGAATACTTTTCCAGAACTGAGCTGGCTTCTTGAGGTGTTTTTCTGTCTATTTTTGGTATTGATGAATGGTTTGCATCTAGATGTGAACCCTTTGTATTTACTGTCATGGAGTCTTCTCTTTACTGTTGACTTAGAGACAGATACACCTACTTCACTGAGAGTGTTCTGGACTTCAGTTGATGTTGTGAACGGGTTCTTCTTCACCAAATTAAGTATGCGGCGATCATCCACCACTGTTGTCATCCGTGGACGCCCAGGCCTTTTTGAGTTCCCAAGCTCAGCAGTCAATTCCTTTTTTCTCAGAATGTACCCAACTGTTGATTTTGCTACTCCAAGCATGTCTGCTATCTCTCTGATGGATTTTTTCTTTTTTTTCAGCCTCAGGATGTTCTGCTTCACCTCAATTGAGAGTTCCTTTGACCGCATGTTGTCTGCTCACAGCAACAGCTTCCAAATGCAAAACCACACACCTGGAATCCACCCCTGACCTTTTAACTACTTCATTGATTACAGGTTAACGAGGGAGACGCCTTCAGAGTTAATTGCAGCCCTTAGAGTCCATTGTCCAATTACTTTTGCTCCCTTGAAAAAGAGGACGCTATGCATTACAGAGCTATGATTCCTAAACCCTTTCTCTGATTTGGATGTGGAAACTATCATATTGCAGCTGGGAGTGTGCACTTTCAGCCCATATTACATATATAATTTTATTTCTGAACATGTTTTTGTAAACAGCTAAAATATCAAAACTTGTGTCACTGTCCAAATATTTCTGGCCCTAACTGTATATTCTTGTACATAGGGGCAGTATTATAGTAGTTATATTCTTGTACATAGGGGCAGTATTATAGTAGTTATATTCTTGTACATAGGAGCAGTATTATAGTAGTTATATTCTTGTACATAGGAGCAGTATTATAGTAGTTATATTCTTGTACATAGGGAGCAGTATTATAGTAGTTATATTCTTGTACATAGGAGCAGTATTATAGTAGTTATATTCTTGTACATATGAGCAGTATTATAGTAGTTATATTCTTGTACATAGGAGGCAGTATTATAGTAGTTATATTCTTGTACATAGGGAGCAGTATTATAGTAGTTATATTCTTGTACATAGGAGCAGTATTATAGTAGTTATATTCTTGTACATATGAGCAGTATTATAGTAGTTATATTCTTGTACATAGGGGCAGTATTATAGTAGTTATATTCTTGTACATAGGGGCAGTATTATAGTAGTTATATTCTTGTACATAGGGGGCAGTATTATAGTAGTTATATTCTTGTACATAGGAGCAGTATTATAGTAGTTATATTCTTGTACATATGGGGCAGTATTATAGTAGTTATATTCTTGTACATAGGGGGCAGTATTATAAGTTATATTCTTGTACATAGGGGAAGTATTATAGTAGCTATATTCTTGTACATAGGGGGCAGTATTATAGCAGTTTTATTCTTGTACATAGGGGGCAGTATTATAGTAGTTATATTCTTGTACATAGGAGCAGTATTATAGTAGTTATATTCTTGAACATAGGGGGCAGTATTATAGTAGTCATATTCTTGTACATAGGGGGCAGTATTATAGTAGTTATATTCTTGTACATAGGGGGCAGTATTATAAGTTATATTCTTGTACATAGGGGAAGTATTATAGTAGCTATATTCTTGTACATAGGGGCAGTATTATAGTAGTTATATTCTTGTACATAGGAACAGTACTATAGTAGTTATATTCTTGTACATATGGGGCAGTATTATAGTAGTTATATTCTTGTACATAGGGGGCAGTATTATAGTAGTTATATTCTTGTACATAGGGGGCAGTATTATAGTAGTTATATTCTTGTAGATAGGGGCAGTATTATAGTAGTTATATTCTTGTACATAGGGGGCAGTATTATAGCAGTTATATTCTTGTACATAGGGGCAGTATTATAGTAGTTATATTCTTGTACATAGAGAACAGTATTATAGTAGTTATATTCTTGAACATAGGGGGCAGTATTATAGTAGTCATATTCTTGTACATAGGGGGCAGTATTATAGTAGTTATATTCTTGTACATAGAGAACAGTATTATAGTAGTTATATTCTTGTACATAGGAGCAGTATTATAGTAGTTATATTCTTGTACATAGGGGCAGTATTATAGTAGTTATATTCTTGTACATAGAGAACAGTATTATAGTAGTTATATTCTTGAACATAGGGGGCAGTATTATAGTAGTCATATTCTTGTACATAGGGGGCAGTATTATAGTAGTTATATTCTTGTACATAGAGAACAGTATTATAGTAGTTATATTCTTGTACATAGGGGCAGTATTATAGTAGTTATATTCTTGTACATAGGGGCAGTATTATAGTAGTTATATTCTTGTACATAGGGGCAGTGTTATAGTAGTTATATTCTTGTACATAGGGGCAGTATTATAGTAGTTTTATTCTTGTACATAGGGGCAGTATTATAGTAGTTATATTCTTGTACATAGGGGCAGTATTATAGTAGTTATATTCTTGTACATAGGGGCAGTATTATAGTAGTTATATTCTTGTACATAGGGGCAGTATTATAGTAGTTATATTCTTGTACATAGGGGCAGTATTATAGTAGTTATATTCTTGTACATAGGGGCAGTATTATAGTAGTTATATTCTTGTACATAGGGGCAGTATTATAGTAGTTATATTCTTGTACATAGGGGCAGTATTATAGTAGTTATATTCTTGTACATAGGGGCAGTGTTATAGTAGTTATATTCTTGTACATAGGGAGCAGTATTATAGTAGTTATATTCTTGTACATAGGGGCAGTGTTATAGTAGTTATATTCTTGTACATAGGGGCAGTATTATAGTAGTTATATTCCTGTACATAGCAGTATTATAGTAGTTATATTCTTGTACATAGGGGCAGTATTATAGTAGTTATATTCTTGTACATAGGAGCAGTATTATAGTAGTTATATTCTTGTACATAGGAGCAGTATTATAGTAGTTATATTCTTGTACATAGGGGCAGTATTATAGTAGTTATATTCTTGTACATAGGGGCAGTATTATAGTAGTTATATTCTTGTACATAGCGGCAGTATTATAGTAGTTATATTCTTGTACATAGGGGCAGTGTTATAGTAGTTATATTCTTGTACATAGGGGCAGTATTATAGTAGTTATATTCTTGTACATAGGGGGCAGTATTATAGTAGTTATATTCTTGTACATAGGGGCAGTATTATAGTAGTTATATTCTTGTACATAGGAGCAGTATTATAGTAGTTATATTCTTGTACATAGGAGCAGTATTATAGTAGTTATATTCTTGTACATAGGGGCAGTATTATAGTAGTTATATTCTTGTACATAGGGGCAGTATTATAGTAGTTATATTCTTGTACATAGCGGCAGTATTATAGTAGTTATATTCTTGTACATAGGGGCAGTGTTATAGTAGTTATATTCTTGTACATAGGGGCAGTATTATAGTAGTTATATTCCTGCACACAGAACATCATTACCTGCAGTAGCTCCAGCCTGCTGACGTACGCGCGCTCAGTCTGTAGAAGTTCATTGGCGATATTGTGAAGTTTCTGCTCGTTTGTCTCCTAGGGATATAGAACGTCCTGTTTATTGCGCGATGTAGATTTTACACAGCGGTCTGACACAATTGCAATATTTCCCAAACAGATTCTCAGTGAGGAGGTGATCTGACATTTACTTGGCTCTCCTAATAATAATTCACAAACCACAGGAATTCGGATTCCGACTGTTTAATACTCGGCTCCCATGCAGGAGGGGATGACAACCAATAGTGGGCGCCATTACGCTGTCACCCAGCTTCCTGATACAGTATTTCTGCCCCTTCTTTCTGTGGTAATACGGAGTATAGGAAAATTTTGCTGTATTACAAGCGAGAGCTTTACATTCAGGTGCCTGGAAAAGGAAAATGACAACTCCTGAACGATCAGTGATGGTGGCCATAGTGGTCGTCAGTCAGCTTTTTTTTTTATCTTTATTTAAAGTAATTAAGTCGCAGCTGTACAGAATGTTTTCTATCACGTTTGAAGGTGAAAAAAAACTGGGATTTTACAGATTTCTGGGATTAAAAGTTAACAATGTAACGGTTGTATTATTTGTCGCTGTTTGGCGCCATTATTTATATTTTTGCAGTATATTAAATTATGCTCTTTTTTTTCTTTTTTTTTATTAATTTAATGGGATTTGAAAAGTTGAAAATTTAAGTCCTGGGACCTCGGTGTAACTGTATCTTCTCTATAGCCATGTCACAACCTCTGACCCCCAAAATTATATTAATTATAATGGTCTAAGACCCCTTTCCCCCAACCTTTAAACTACGGAGTCCAAGCGGTTGCACAACTACAACTCTCATCATTGTATGGGGACATTAAACTATTCCCATAAGCTGATATTTAGTAGTGCTACATGACAAGCTCAGCTCTGCTACATCTCCATTGTCTTCTATTGCGGCACCTGCAGCTCTTATATAAGACGTTCACTAACAAGAGGCCGAGATTTGCTCTTTTCCCCCCTCTCTCCAGTCTTACGTTTTTTTTGTTTTTTTTTACAGCATAGACAGAGGATCAGAGATAATTAATCTCTACGGCACGCAGCGCGCCGCCAATTACCGCAGTCAGCCACTGTCCTATATTCTGCAGCCTGTACTTTCTTAATTATCTGCAGTGTGTGAGGGGGACTTCTAGCCTTAAGCCCGGCAATGACATAAAATACCGTAGGACACCCCCCAAAATAAACCAATGTGATACCACACACCTACAGTCATGGCCAAAAGTATTGACACCCCTGCAATTCTGTCAGATAATACTCAGTTTCTTCCTGAAAATGATTGCACAAATTATTTGTTATTATTATCTTCATTTAATTTGTCTTAAATGGAAAAACACAAAAGAGAATGAAGCAAAAAGCAAAACATTGATCATTTCACACAAAACTCCAAGAATGGGCCAGACAAAAGTATTGGCACCCTCAGCCTAATACTTGGTTGCACAACCTTTAGCCAAAATAACTGCGACCAACCGCTTCCGGTAACCATCAATGAGTTTCTTACAATGCTCTGCTGGAATTTTAGACCATTCTTCTTTGGTAAACTGCTCCAGGTCCATGATATTTGAAGGGCGCCTTCTCCAAACTGCCATTTTTAGATCTCTCCACAGGTGTTCTATGGGATTCAGGGCTGGACTCATTGCCGGCCACCTTAGAAGTCTCCAGTGCTTTCTCTCAAACCATTTTCTAGTGCTTTTTGAAGTGTGTTTTGGGTCATTGTCCTGCTGGAAGACCCATGACCTCTGAGGGAGACCGAGCTTTCTCACACTGGGCCCTACATTATGCTGCAAAATGTGTTGGTAGTCTTCAGACTTCATAATGCCATGCACACGGTCAAGCAATCCAGTGCCAGAGGCAGAAAAGCAACCCCAAAACATCAGGGAACCTCCGCCATGTTTGACTGTAGGGACCGTGTTCTTTTCTTTGAATGCCTCTTTTTTTCTCCTGTAAACTCTATGTTGATGCCTTTGCCCAAAAAGCTCTACTTTTGTCTCATCTGACCAGAGAACATTCTTCCAAAACGTTTTAGGCTTTTTCAGGTGAGTTTTGGCAAACTCCAGCCTGGCTTTTTTATGTCTCGGGGTAAGAAGTGGGGTCTTCCTGGGTCTCCTACCATACAGTCCCTTTTCATTCAGACGCCGATGGATAGTGCGGGTTGACACTCTTGTACCCTCGGACTGCAGGGCAGCTTGAACTTGTTTGGATGTTAGTCGAGGTTCTTTATCCAACATCCGCACAATCTTGCGTTGAAATCTCTTGTCAATTTTTCTTTTCCGTCCACATCTAGGGAGGTTAGCCACAGTGCCATGGGCTTTACACTTTTTGTTGACACTGTGCACGGTAGACACAGGAACATTCAGGTCTTTGGAGATGGACTTGTAGCCTTGAGATTGCTCATGCTTCCTCACAATTTGGTTTCTCAAGTCCTCAGACAGTTCTTTGGTCTTCTTTCTTTTCTCCATGCTCAATGTGGAACACACACGGACACAGGACAGAGGTTGAGTCAACTTTAATCCATGTCAACTGGCTGCAAGTGTGATTTAGTTATTGCCAACACCTGTTAGGTGCCACAGGTAAGTTACAGGTGCTGTTAATTACACTAATTAGAGAAGCATCACATGATTTATCGAACGGTGCCAATACTTTTGTCCACCCCCTTTTTTATGTTTGGTGTGGAATTATATCCAATTTGGCTTTAGGACAATTCTTTTTGTGTTTTTTCATTTAAGACAAATTAAATGAAGATAATAACAAAGAATTGGTGATTGCAATCATTTTCAGGAAGAAACTGAGTATTATCTGACAGAATTGCAGGGGTGTTAATACTTTTGGCCATGACTGTACCATAATACTGAAGCTTTGTTCCTCCTGTCTAGGCTTTATATAAATCTTTCTCCTGGACTGATGCAATGTAAAAGTCAACAGAAAACGCATTAGCAACATGTTCTCTAATTCCAGATGATTAAAGGGTTATTCCAATCTTCACAGATGAATACTTTGTTGGATAGAGCTTTAAAAAACAAGCACTTTTTCCATTTACTGTTTATTAAAATTTGCAGCCGTTCTTGAGATATTAATACTTTTCTTTTTTGTTTACAGCTTGTTGCCTAGGATACCGACCACCGCTGCTGTCTAGCATATAAGCACTGCGCTGAAGCTGACCGGGATTTGGAGGTAACATGGTGCACCAGCTTCATAACTGTTCTCACAGGGTCAATATGAAAGAGATCGTAAGCACTGAGCATGTTGTCTGTCTAGCACCGGTGGTCGGTCTCCACGGCAACGGAATGTAAACAAAAGAAAAATGTTAAATATCTCAAGGACGGCTGAAAATCTTCACACGCTGTAAATTGCAAAACGGCTTCTTTTTACAAGTACTTTCCCACAATAACCGTTTATGAAGGCGGGAATAACCCCCTTAAAAGGGGTTGTCTGGTCATAATATATTAATGACCTTTTCAGAGGAAAGGCCATCAATATCAGTTTGTTGGGGGGGGTCAAACAACAGCTGATTGGGGGGATGGAGTGTGTGGGATCCCATCGATTTGATGTTTATGAACCACGACACCAACGTCCCTGGGGGTCTAGGGAAAATAATGGGCTAATATTGAATACTCTTATGATCCATGGCGGTAACATCCCTGGGGGTCTGGAGAAAATAATGGGTTAATATTGAATACTCTTATGATCCATGGTGGTAACATCCCTGGTGGGCTATCTCTGATGCTCTGAGGCTCTCCTCAGAAAATCCCTGGTGGTCTAGGGCATAAAAGGAGAACATTTTTGCATCCCTTATTATCTTGAACAATGAAGGTCTACATTACTGGGTGGTCTATGATACAAAGAATTAAGGCCAATATTCCTGGTGGTCTAGGACAGGGAAAGGGGCACTGTCGAAATCCCTGGTATTCTAGAGTATAGACAGTGTTAATTTTTGCCTCCCTGGTTGTCTGGGAGCAGTGAAGAGGTTAATGTTTTAATCACTAGAATGAGAAATTTACCCAACAATCAAATTTGCCTCCAAATCTCCAATCTACGACACTGTGGGTTGCGGTACGTACCGTGACATCTTCAGAATGACTGGACTTGGACTTGATACTGGTGTTGTCTTCGAGATCGTTCTCCACGGACGAGAGTCTACTGGGGGGCTCTGTTTCTTGGTAGCCCACATTGATTATTCCCTTATGACTCTGTTGTCCATTTTTATCCCTGGAGATTTGGGGTTCTTCTCCATTCAAAAGGTCCTGCTCTGTCCCTTCATGTGAAGGAGAGGAGACCTGGTCGGTGGAAGGTCCTGGAGAAGAAGGCTGTGTATCTATACAATAAGTCTGGGTGTCCATAGGTGGAGAACAATGGGATTTCAG
Source organism: Ranitomeya imitator (assembly GCF_032444005.1). Lineage (NCBI taxonomy): Eukaryota > Metazoa > Chordata > Amphibia > Anura > Dendrobatidae > Ranitomeya > Ranitomeya imitator. The sequence continues at coordinate 21,003,660 of NC_091285.1, read as the reverse complement.
AGGCGTTGGTCCTTTTGGACCATGAGTGGGCAATCTTTGAGGTGATGGACCTCTTGGGCTATGAATGGGCGATCTTTGAGGTGATGGACCTCTTGGGCTATGAATGGGCGATCTTTGAGGTGATGGACCTCTTGGACCATGAATGGGTGATCTTGGAGTTGGAAGTTCTTGTGGTTTTGTAGGAAGGAACTGAGTCTCAATCTTATTCCCAGAAGATGGTAGTGCATCGGTTTGGTTATATTCCTCCTGGTCGGGATCTATTACACCGTTGTGTTTTGGCTTTGGCTCTTCCATATCGACTTCTACACTTACAGACTGTTTTAGGAGAAGGGGGTGCTCTGTAAATGGCCTCGGTTGGAGAATGACTTTAGTTACAGTCCTGTGGGTCGGTCCATTATTCTGTTCTGGGCTTTCTTTTCTGGTCTCACCTGGGCTGGAAAACACAACAATATTTCATACTGGTTACGCTTTATTGATAACATAGGATTCAAAACAATAGGTGATGTCACAGCTCACCTCCTCCTCCTGTACAATGACTGATAACACCTCTATATAGTGTAGATAACACAGGATCCACCATTCACAATAGGTGATGTCACAGCTCACCTCCTCCTCCTGTACAGTGACTGATAACACCTCTATATACAGTAGATAACACAGGATCCACCATTCATAATAGGTGATGTCACAGCTCACCTCCTCCTGTACAATGACTGATAACACCTCTATATAGTGTAGATAACACAGGATCCACCATTCACAATAGGTGATGTCACAGCTCACCTCCTCCTCCTGTACAATGACTGATAACACCTCTGTATACAGTAGATAACACAGGATCCACCATCCACAATAGGTGATATCACAGCTCACCTCCTCCTCCTGTACAATGACTGATAACACCTCTATATACATTAGATAACACAGGATCCACCATTCACAATAGGTGATGTCACAGCTCACCTCCTCCTCCTCCTGTACAATGACAGATAACACCTCTATATACAGTAGATAACACAGGATCCACCATTCACAATAGGCGATGTCATAGCTCTTCCTCTCTTCAGAATTAAATTTGCACACACTCATTAGATGCTTCATGTAGGGGAGGAGTCTGATAATTGCTGCTAATGTACATGTGCAGTGTAAAAAAAACTACAGTGACAAGTATGAAACCTACAAGATTTCTATTTTTTATTTTAAATACAGATCAGGATATGGGATAAACACAGCTAAAAATGTGAAGAAAAAAACAAAAAAAACTTAAATGATGACTCCGTCCTTTGCAAGGAGCCGTACGCAGTAAAACTAAGTGAAATGAACTTACAGATTCTCCCAACTCTTCTCTGACAGGTAATGGCCACAGAGAAAGATTGGGAATAACCCTTCATTCCTTGGGGACATAAGCTGCCGCCAGCGCTATCTGGCAGTGACCAACTCCACTTTTCCATTGAAAACACATGCACGCTCAGCTTGAGAGAGCATGCATGTTTTCAATTGGAAAAAAGGGAATAAGTTGCCACTTAAGAACAAATAGTCGGGATGCTTGTGATGGGCGTGGACCACCTTCGATTAAATTTTTTTTTTTTACAAACCTTTCTTTGATGATCTCTGCCCTTAAAGGGTCATAGGTTTCTAGAAACAGCGCCACACCTGTCTATAGGCGGCCTCTGGTAGTGCAAGTCAGCTCCTTTTATTGCAATGGATATGCGCTGCAGTACCAGCTTCAGCCTTTAGACCGGGGTGGCGCTGTTGGAAGAAAATCATGTTTTTTCCAAACTCAGACAACCTTTGTGGATAATATGGGACCTGGCGATTTATTGGAAGTATAAGCTCGAGCTTAAGACCCCCTTATATACTCAAGACCCCCATAAAACACAGGGTATACTACGGCGGATTGCTTTTATGGATACAGAACACACGCTGCCATGTCCTTTGGCACGGAGCCGCACGTCCACGTGTGTTCTACAGTAATTCATCACACCCTGACACACAGGAATAGGATTTCTGCAAAGGAAACGGTCTGGATCCAGGTGCTAAGACACCACTAAAAGGGAAAGGCCTCAGAGGAAGACACAGGCTCTTCCTCAGCCCCACCTAGAGGTCAGCACATGTAGGGAGGAAGGGACTCGCTGAGAACAAGGATATGCACCGAGCAGCCGGCCAACGGATGAGGACAACCTATCCCATAGCCATAGGTTATGAGTGTTACATAAGTAGCAGGGCAAGATTTAAAGGGATGGTACAGACTATCTTCTTGAGATAAAGACATTAAAGAGATAGAATTGCTGATTCAGAAAAGGAGCCTTGTGATCCAGAACGATGGGTTATTCCGGAGTTATTAGGGTCCAAAGATTTATATCTGGATTGAATGATCCGTTATAGTTGGTGGCGCTGTTGCATTGGTGTCTATGGAACGATTTGTGGCCAAAAGGGGTATTGCAGGTGATCAACTCCTCCCCTTGAAAAAAAATTTAAATCGCAATTTAATGGGAATCAGAAAATGAACTATTGTTTAAATATGGTTTTTGTGTTATGTGTCTTTTTTCAAAAATGTTGCTATTTTTTTCCAATCGTGATTTTTATTTAAAAAAAAAAGAAAAAAGTAATCTTGCAATTTTCACACTAAACTCATATTTGCTGTTCTTTCAGGAACAGTTTTCAGCAGTCTCATTATCATCAGAGGCAGGATTATAATGGTAACGGCTCACAAAGGATCACCAATCACAAATGTCACAGCTCCTCCTTCCTTCACAGTATTTGTGCACACGCTCATTAGATGCTTCAATACGAAAGATAGGGGCGGAGTCTGTTAATTGCTGCTAATGTACATGTGCATCCTGAAACAACAGGAAGTTGGAGTCTAAAAAAGCCCCAGTGGCCGGGGTGAGAATTGCAAGATTTAAAAATTTTCATTTTAAATAGATTATGAAACTAAAAAAGAAAAAAAAAAAAAGAAAACACAATTTATTTATAAGATACATAAAAAAAACTGATTAACTTGCACAAAAACATACTAACCTGCTGCCTTCAAATCGGCTGATGAGATCTGAGATCTTGCTTGACTTCTCCCCTTGTGGAGGTGTACCTTCATCCATCCTGGGCCGGCCCCGAGGAAAGGTCCTCCAGTTAGGGTTTTGGCTCTTGTTTGGTGATGGGGATGGTGGCAAGTCCGTAGGCTTTGGAGGTACTGTCACAAATAGAGATAAAAGTCAGAAGGAGCCACCCAGGGAGGTAAAAATGGCAGAAGTAAAATGATGGCTGCTGGAACCTACCACTAGGGGGGGCTCACTGCAGACACATACATTGCCAGTTTCATCTGTGTCCAGAGAGCTCCCCCTGGTGGTGGCTGCTGGTAGCCAAAGACTCATTTCAGAAAACATGTAAAGACACAAGTCTTCAAAAGGAAATAGGGGGTATTTTACTAAAAAAAAAAAAAATAAAGATTTAAGTAGAAAAGTTGCTTCATGTTTTAAATATTTTTTGGTTGCATTGAAACAATGGATGGAGATAGTGTGTGTGTGTGTGTGTGTGTATATATATATATATATATATATATATATATATATATATATATATATATATACACACACACACTATGTCTCCATCTATTTTATTATGCGAATGAACCCCATAAAACTCCTGGCGTTGTCTCGTTACAATCAGGGATTGGTTTCCTTTCTTCGTAGGCGCCTGACGACACGTTTATTATATATCTCGATCAAAATCTTTTCCTTTCACCCGACCGTAACATAAGAGGCAATAAAAGGAGGCCGCTGCACCAGCAGTTTCTACAGACCTCAGTAAAAGGCCAGCGAGAGGAAATGGCGCCCCTCCCAGAGGCGGCTATGAATAATGTTTTAAAAATATTTCTCTGTGGTGACGTAGTAAGAAAAGGTGTTAAGATAACGGTCCGTGATCCGTGACTTTGAGAGTTACATAACTTTACACACATCGTTGGATCAAATCAGTGCGACCAGATTTTGTCGAACTGTACACGTGACTAATACCACCATTTTGTACACAATTCTTCTATGCTATAAACATAACCAATGCTACCAGACAGTACACATCTATAATAAATCTGTGTTATAAACATAATAACACCATATAGTATCCATAATGCTATATACATGCAAAACAGTACACATAAGTAATGCTTCCATACCATAATCGCAACAAATACCACCAAACAGCACACACAAATAATGGTTCTATTCTATAAACATAATACCACCACATAGTAGACATAAATAATGCTACAATGCTATTTACATGGCATGCCACCAAACAGTACATTATAATAATGCTTCCATTGTGTGATCATAAATAATGTCACTAAATACTACACATAAATAATGCTTCCATACTATAATCACAACAAATGCCACCAAACAGCAGACATAAATAATGGTTCTATACCACAAACATAATACTACCGCATAGTACACATAAATAGTGCTACAGTGCTATTTACACTACATGCCACCGAAAAGTACACAATAATAATGCTTCCATTGTATGACCATAACTAATGCCGCTAAATAGTACACAAATAATGCTTCCATACCATAAATCACAACAAATGCAACCAAACCGTACATATAAATAATGTTTCGATGCTATAAACCAAATAGTACACATAAATAATTGTTCTGTATTATAAACATACCGTAATACTACCACATAGCATACAGAAGTAATGATACAATGCTATTTACATTATATGCCACCAAACAGTACACAGAAATAGTGGTTTTATACCATAAACATAATACTACCACATAGTACACAAGTAATGCTTCTATAGCATAATGATAACTAATGAAACCAAACAGTACACACAAATAATGCTTCGATGCTATAAACCTAATAGGACACACAAATAATGCTACAATGCCATTTACATGATGTACCACCAAACAGTACACAATAATAATGCTTCCATAGTATGAACATAACTAATGCCACCAAACCGTACGCATAAATAATGCTTCCATACTATACACATAAATGGTTAATACATACGTTAGTTTAGCGCTTGTACCATTTCCATTCTGACTCCTGCACTTTCACAGATAAGGAAGCTGGTACAGAGGGGCACAGACCACATTCCTAGAGAGTTCTGTGTCCATGGGGCTGTATTACGCTCCAGGGCGGTATAAAGGTAAGCTAGCCATACACATTAATGTCGGCTGAACCCAGTGATATCGACAGATTCGGCCGACGGTCTAATCTAAGCGGGGGCGCCGGCCGACTGATCATCAGGAAATATGTCGATCAGATACGGCTGATTTCGGACCGCCGATCGCATTGTTCTCTTGGAGATAAACCGCCGGCGTCAATCAGCGGCATTCCCATACAGAACACAGGAACACTTGGCCCATCGAGCGCTCCTGTGTATGGGGGAGTCCGATGAGATGGCAATGTGTCTGTCCAGCTTTAGGGTTAGATGAAGAACAGATGAGCCGAGATGAATCTGCATGATGAAAGAGGAAGACTGTGCAGATATGGGGGCACAGTATAATGGATGCTTATTGTTATTGTCCTGTATGTACCGCTTATTATTACATATGTGAATCCATTCTAAAACCAATGCTACCAAATAGTGCACAAAACTAATGCCAGACAGTACACAGAAACTGCGCTACCATTATAAAAATATAATTCATGCTACCAAACAGAACACATAAATAATGCTGACATTCTCCACACATAACTAATGCCGACATACTATACACATACTGTAACCAATGCCGATATACTACACACAACTAATGCCAACATACTACACAAATAACTAATGCCGACATACTACACACATATGGTAACTAATGGCGACATACTACACACATAATAACTAATGGTGACACACTACACACATAACTAATGCCAACATACTACACACATACGGTAGCTAATGGTGACATACTACACATATAACTAATGGCGACATACTACACACATAACTAATGCCGACATACTACACACATACGGTAACTAATGGCGACATACTACACATATAACTAATGCCGACATACTACACACATACGGTAACTAATGGCGACATACTACACATATAACTAATGCCGACATACTACACACATACGGTAACTAATGGCGACATACTACACATATAACTAATGGCGACATACTACACACATAACTAATGCCGACATACTACACACATACGGTAACTAATGGCGACATACTACACATATAACTAATGCCGACATACTACACACATACGGTAACTAATGGCGACATACTACACATATAACTAATGCCGACATACTACACACATACGGTAACTAATGGCGACATACTATACACATAACTAATGCTGACATACTATACACATACTGTAACTAATGCCGACATACTACACACATAACTAATGCCGATATACTACACACATACGGTAACTAATGCCAACATAGTACCCACATAACTAATGTCGACATACAACACACATAACTAATGCTGACATACTACACACATATGGCAACTAATGCCGACATACTACACACAAACGGTAACTAATGGTGACATACTACACACATAGCTAATGCAGTCATACTACACACATAACTAATGCCGATATACTACACACATACGGTAACTAATGCCAACATACTACCCACATAACTAATGTCGACATACAACACACATAACTAATGCTGACATACTACACACACAACTAATGTCAACACACTACACACAAACGGTAACTAATGGTGACATACTACACACATAGCTAATGCAGTCATACTACACACAACTAATGCCAACATACTATACACATACTGTAATTAATGTTGAAATACTACACACATAATTAATGCCGGCATACTATACACAAAATACTGAAATATTGTAGAAAACTAATTCCTCCATAGAGTATAAACAATTCTGTCATACAATATACAACTAATGCCACATTACAGTGTAAATAAAATATTCTGCACCAATACACGAATAACTAATGCCAGTATACCGTGCACACAAATAATACTGTAATGATATACCGATACACAACTAATGTCATCATATAGTATGCATAAACAATACTGTCATACTATAGACATAACTGATACCAATACATAATATACATAAAGAACATGGTCATACTATGCACATAACTAGTACCATCATCCATTGGAAATAGATATTGAAGTCATGTTACACAATTAATGCAATAAACAATACACAATGTATATGCAACAAATGCCACCAGATACTAATGGAGCCATGATATATATATAACTAGTGCCACCATATAGTGTACATAAATAAATCTGCTATACTTTAAAACTAACGTCTACTTTACAGTTTTTACATGAGTGTATAGACGCCTGTGTATAACCATAACTAATGCCTCCAAACAGTACACATAAATAATACTTCTGTGCATAGTATAAACTACACTGTAGCAGTGGAAGCCTTTACGGTATTATTTATAGTCAAGTGTGTAAACCTCTGTATGAAATTGGAATGATCACATTTTTTACTTTCTACCTAGAAAGATAAGGAGATCGCTACCCACCCAAACACAGGGAAAGGAACACTGCAGACGCTCATGACTGCCGGGGGACAGAGGATGCCTCCCTGTGTCCACATTTATTGCTATAACTGGCTACTGCTTCACAGAGATTTCAATCTGTCCATGTTCTGATGACAGCACATAGGTCAAACCTGTCCCTGCCTCCACCCTGCTGAGTCAGAGCCATCCTGCTATAAGGTGGGGCACACGGGTGCTAGTGTGTATGTGTGCCAAACATCAGAAAGGCTGCGTGTGCAGTGTAAGGTCACAAGATAATTCCGACGAATGACAAAGTTCTCTGCTCTGCATATCCTGTATATACACAAGATAAGGGGAATGCAAAAATATTCCCTCCTCCTTGACTCCAAAATCAACTCTGATCCAATCCGAACTGCATTTACAGGTGACCAGTCACAATAATTATTTTTACCTGGTGTGAAAGCCGCTGTTCTCCTGAGTCCGGCGATATCTTTCTTTCATTCCTGCGCCTTTCCGTTCCCGAGATACGGCCCCTTATTCTCTGTATGTAGATTTATTTAGTTTAGACAAGTGGGCGTCCTTTTAAGGACCACACCTTGTTGGCTAAAATGCCTTAATATATATACAGGAAAGAAGAGACCATATCTCAGGAACGGAGAGGCGCAGGAACAAACAAAAAACATCGCCGGATTCAGGAGAACAGCAACATTTACACCAGGTAGAAACAAATTATATGTAAGCAGTCCCCTTTAAATGCAATTCAGAGTTGATATTTGAGTCACAATTGTTTTTACCTGGTGTAAATCTCGCTGTTCTCCTGAATCCGGCGAGGTCTTTCTTTTGTTCCTGCGCCTCTCCGTTCCTGAGATACGGCCTCTTCTTTCCTGCATGTAAATTTACTAATTTTAGACAAGTGGGCGTCTTCTTAAAGACCACACCTAGTTGGCTAAAAAGCTTACATTTCTACACAGGAAAGAGGAGGCCGTATCTCAGGAACGGAGAGGCGTAGGAACAAACGAAAAACATTGCCGGATTCAGGAGAACAGCGGCATTTACGCCTGATCTGAAAATTACGTATTTATGGCAAATAAATAAATTACACTTCAGATAAATTGTGAAGGTATTATAAAGGCATTTTCTATGGGTCCCTAAAGAGAGAGGTCATAATTAAAAGGGTATGAAAAAGAAAATTGCTAGGTCACAAACCAACCACTACAGATCCAATAATTGGTGAGGTCCAGGGTCTTTTTGTGCCCCTAACAAGATGCAAAAACAAAATACCCATAGAAGAGGGCTGCGGAGCAACCATTACTTACATGTCGGCTTAGGACTTCTGCCTACGTTTCTGGCGAAATCCAGACCTTTTACACCCAGAATGTAATCATTTTGTTTATGACTTCCATCCTTCTCAACAAGTTGGTCCGTGCTGGTGGAGATCGGCTTCCAGCTGGGTAGGATGCGGGGACAGTGCACGCTGTTGCCTGCAAAACAATCAGTTTAAAGGATGAGCTCACAACTGAAGAAGAGATGATCATTAAGAATCTCAGAGCAAAATGGAAATATGTCTCTTCAGAGAGGAAGACGAAGATAAAAAAAAAATCAGAATCTCAGTTTGCAGACACGTGTTTCGGGAGGGTTTCCACTCATCAGTGCTTAGTATGAGATCTGATTTGGCTTTATGAGAGGCCTTTGAGAGGGGTTTAAGGGGTAACGTTTCTCCTTGTAGCGAGTGACATGCCAGGTTAAGGAGAATTCTGGGCCGTGCCATGCGCCTCTGGGAAATTAAATATTCAAATTGTCTATTCAGAGAGGAAGGCGGCTCGAACTCCAATGCCACCTATTGGAAGTATCATTCCTAAAAGTCAATATTGACCCTTTCGACATAAGTTAAAATAAAAGCCAAATCTCAATTTGTGAACACTTGTTTAAGGGTGTTGCCACTCATCAGTGCGAAGTATGAGATCTGATTTGGCTTTAGGAGTGGCCTCTGACTGGTGTTTAAGGGGTAATGTTTCTCCTTGTGGCAAGTGACATGCCAGGGTAAGGAGACTTATAGGCCATGCAAAATAGTAAACTCTGATATTACTTTTGATGCTCATGAGTTACAACAAGGCAGGAGCAAATGGTCTAAAGGACAGATCACATACTAGAACAAGTCTGTTTAGACAACAGGTACAGTCGGTTTTATAAAAGATGTAAAAATAATTCTGATCATAGCAAATACACAGCAAGATGCCAATCTTGAACATTACTATCTGTAGTCCATGCTGATGAGGTTCAACAGGAGTGAAACATTATCTATAGGGGAGATCATGTACTAGTTCAATTTCATTAAGAAAAAAAAACGGAGAGCTGATCAAAAATGTAACAAATAAAATTGCTTAGCCAACTATTAGGCTATATTCACACGTTGCGGTTTTTACCGCAGAACCGCAGCGATTTTGCCGCTGCGGGTCCGCTGCAGTTTCCATAGCGTTTCCATTTACATGGAAACCCTATGGAAACCGCAAACCGCTGTGCACATGCTGCGGGAAAAACCGTGCGGGAACGCAGCGGTTTACAACCCGCAGCATGTCACTTCTTTGTGCAGAATCGCTGCGATTCTGCACCCATAGGAATAGATTGAACCGCTTACTTCCCGCATGGGGCTGTGCCCACGTTGCGGGAAGTAAGCGGATAATGTGCGGATGGTACCCGGGGTGGAGGAGAGGAGACTCTCCTCCAGGCCCCGGGAACCATATTTGGGGTTAAAAAAAAGAATAAAAATAAAAAATCATGTTATACTCACCCTCTGAAGTCAGCGCTGCACGCGGCCGTCCGGTCAGAGTTGCTGTGCGACCAGGACCTTCGGTGACGTCGCGGTCACATGACCGTGACGTCACGAAGGGTCCTTCTCGCACAGCATCTCTGGAACCGGACCGCCGGGTGCAGCGCCGAGGGATCGGGACGTCAGAGGGTGAGTATAACCAATTTTTATTATTTTTAACATTACTATTGATGCTGCATATTGCTGCATATGCAGCATCAATAGTATAGGCGGAAACCCGCAGCGGAAACCGCGGAACAAACCGCGATAAATCTGCAGGGAGAACCGCAGTTGTTTTGCCCTGCAGATTTATCAAATCCGCTGCGGGAGAACCCGCAGGGACAGGACGCTATGTGTGAAAATAGCCTTATAGTACTTATTATTGTCCATGCTGATGAGATCTAACAAGGCTGAAACAGACTTTGTTTAGGATATATATAGTATATTATATACAATATTATATATTATTATATAGTGTATATATAATATAGTATATTATAGTACAAGTTGATTTAGAGAACAAAATAAGAATTTCTGGTGAAAAACGGAAAGCAAAAAAATTCTCTATGCAAAACTGAGAACTTCTAAAGTACTTTTTTTATAGTCAATGCTGATGAGGTTCAACAAGGCTGAAACAGACTGAAAATGATAAATCAAATCATAGTAGAAGTGTATTTAGAAAAAGAGAGATCAGATTAAAAGTGTAAGAAAAAAAATCTCGTAGCAAATACATTGCAAAATGGTAAACTACTATAGTACTTTCAAAGTGCATGCTGATGAGATTTAACAAGGGTGAAACAGACAGGTCTATAGAAGATATCATAGAACACATCTGTTTAGAAAATAGAAGAGATCTGATAAAAAAAATATATATCATAGTAAAATGGTAAACTAATACTTGTGAAGTTCGTGCTGATGAGATTCAACAAGGGTGAAACAGGCAAGTCTATAGGAGACATCATAGAACACATCTGTTTAGAAAATAGAAGAGATCTGATAAAAATATATATATATATATCATAGTAAAACGGTAAACTCCAATAATACTTGTGAAGTTCGTGCTGATGAGATTCAACAAGGGTGAAACAGGCAAGTCTATAGGAGACATCATAGAACACATCTGTTTAGAAAATAGAAGAGATCTGATAAAAAATATATATATATCATAGTAAAACAGTAAACTCCTATAATACTTGTGAAGTTTGTGCTGATGAGATTCAACAAGGGTGAAACAGGCAAGTCTATAGGAGACATCATAGAACACATCTGTTTAGAAAATAGAAGAGATCTGATAAAAAAAATATATATATCATAGTAAAATGGTAAACTCCAATAATATTTGTGAAGTTGGTGCTGATGAGATTCAATAAGGGTGAAACAGGCAAGTATTTTAGAGAAATTATAGAACACATCCGTTTAGAAAATATAAGAGACCTGATCAAAGATATATATACCGTATATAAAAACAAAATCTCATAGTAAAACGATAAACTCTTATAATACTTGTGAAGTTCATGCTGATGAGATTCAACAAGGTGAAACAGTCTGTCCATAGGGATGATTAAATCATAGCACAAGACTGTTTAGTCATTTTTGGTGACATTTTTAGGGAATGCTGGAAATTAACTAATGTTTGCCAGTGATGTACAGAGCAGAAAGGGGGCCAAATAAAAGTTCAAAAGACTGCCCCAATTAGGATGGCAGGAATTGCCTTTAGACAAAATGGGCTGGTGTTTAGTTGAACAGTGCTGCTCCTCAGGGGCGGGGCATCCTGCACAAGTTCTTGCCACCCAGGAGCAACCTGAGGCTGGGAAGCCCAGGTCCAGAATCCCATAGAATGTCTCTAATGTGTGTACGCTCTTGATGGCTGCTATTACTCACCTAGAGGTAAAAATATAGTAATAGGGATACGTCACTTCATAACTAGGCAGATGTGCCATTCACGATTCCAGGAAAGATGGGTGACAGCTATGCTTCCAGCCATATTGATCATCACCCAGTGTCGCTATCAGATCTATATTTACTGGAGAAATGTGCGTTGTCTTTTGGTTATGATTTATGTCGTCAGTCCTCTTTGTGCATCATGTCATTAGCAGAGACAGTCTGTCCCATCTCAGATAATGAGCGCTAATGTTCAGCCACACTGATTTTTTTTAACTTTTGTTTTTTTTGGCTTTTAAATCACATTTATTAATCTGTTTTCTGCAAAAAAAATCGACTTTAATTTGTCCAAAACGAGACATTGGTCTCTCCAAACGTTTGAGCGAAATTACCGAGACGTCAATGGGGGACTGCAAAAATGGGAAAACATTCGTTATGGGACATTGGCAAAGGTGCAAGTCGTCTTCTAGTCCAAGGGTGAAAAATTGAGACAAGCAAAAGAGACTCCTGCCTTGGGGTTTCCGTGGACCCAAACTCCCTAAGAAGACCTTATTGACTACCAGACCACCTATCAGGACCTTCCAGGGGGACAACACCAAAAGGTCCCAATACCCGGAGCATCGCCAAAAACCTATTACTAGAGGCACGTCCTTTTTTTCAAAAATAAAGTTGTCATCTATGGGAGAAGTGGAAAATCCTCTTGAAAATTCCCCATATTTTTCTTAAAAGGAATCTCTCACCAGGTTTTTCCGAGACCAGCAGGATATAGGGGCCGAGATCCTTATTCCGGTGATGTGTCACTTGTTGGTCTGCATGGTGTCATTTTAATACAATCATGGTTTTTCTCTGCTGGGCTCAGAATGCCGAGCTGTGTATAACCCCGCCCACACAACCGATTGGCTGCTTTCTGTGTACAGTGCTGAAGGGCGGGGTTAGACAAATCAAGTTGACTAGGGGGCACGAGACGATTAGTCCTGTAGTGATAATCTCCTGCTGATAAAACACTGATTTTGTTGAAAACAGCCTGTCAAGTGACACATCGCTGGAATCAGAGTCTCAGCCCCTATTTAATACTGCTCACAGATTAAATAGGAAAAATCTGCTGATGGATTCTCTTTAAAAGATTGGATACTGGACAAAAAACAAAAAATAAATCTGGCTTCCATTGCAAAATAACAGGGCCACGCAGTGGCAAAAACCAGTGCTGTTCAGTGTCCGAATATCGGAATAGGACACACAGTGTCTCATGAAATATTAATCGGGCTTAACTCACATGGTAACGTCAAAGACATGCAGGAAACACAACTTAAAAGGGATAACCTCATTTCCACATGAGCAGACCCTTAGCCAGCAATTTCCCATTTGTTCTATCCCCAGGAGATTGAAAAGATGCATTTTACAGTATATGGATAATGGCGGTCTCTTTGGGACAGTTAGAAATCATCCATCCCAGCTCTCTGAACCAGCCTCCTGAATTATATATCAGCTTAGATTAAGATAGAAAAATCCGCTGCATGCAAAGTTAAATAATTAATTTCCACCTACCTGCAGTCGCCACTAGAGGGAGCTCAGGAGCTCACTGCATACAGTGTTATTATTGAGTTCTATGCATAACCTGTATACGGTGAGATCTTGAGCTCCCTCTAGTGGTGGCTCTAGGGAGAACATTTCGGAATTTTACTTTGTCAATGCAGAGGATTTGGAGCTCTGTGTTAGAAAAAAAGTATCTTTATACTAGACGGACTTAGATTAAAAATTGTTTAGCGCTGAATTATGGGTTAAACATGGACATTTCCTTTAAATTGTCTTTTACAATTAAACAGATATTAATGGGTTTCTTATTTATATCTGTTTCTGGATACACTTTTTTTTTTACTGGGACTGTTGTAATTATTTACAGATCCTTGTTAATATGGGTCTGTCCTGGACGGAAAAGGTATGGGGTTTATAAAAAGTGGGCAGTCTAAGTTAATCCTTTCAGCACCATTGTTGGTAAATTTGAGCACGATTTAAAGGGACGGGGGAGAACCCACTAAATAATCAGAAATATTAACCAAAAGACTGGGAAGGTTGGACGACAATCCCTCCCCCTGTATGATATTATCGGTGGCCATAGTGGTTGTCAGAAAAAAAGGTCCATATTTACAGCAGGTATAAAAAGTTTCTTAAAGGCTACATGTCATCGGGTCAAAAGTGACTAGTTGTCAATCCTAGTTTATTCCCACTGTTCCCCTGAGTAAACCGTTTCTTATTTTTTGTGAATCCACCATACGGTTCCAGAGATATGGGCCTTTAAATTTGGTGCCAACTTTGATGGTCTTTACGAGGGGGAGTGGCTCACAGGGTAAAGACACGCCCCTTTAGAATCCTGAGAGCACCGCCCTTTTTGCTAACGCCATAAAAACAATAACTAGATAAAAAGGCTCATATCTCTGGAACCGTATGGCGGATTTACAAAAAACAAAAAGCGGAATAGTCAGGTGAACTGTGGAAATAAATCAAGACTAAAAACTGTCCACTTTTGACATGGTGACTCGTCCCCTTGAAGGACATACTAGTTATTATAATAGGCCGTACGGCAAGGATAAAGATATTTTATGGTTTAAAATGTAAAATAAATTCTAATATTTTGGACAAATTAAAATAAAAAGTTAAAAATCAGAATGAACGCGCCGACAATTACACAGCACCCCCTAGTGGACGGGGATATAAAATCATGCCTATGAATTACAAGGATCACAGTATAGGAAGTGATGGCGTATACCACAGGATATGGCGTCACTTTCTAATTTATTGGGGTCCAAAAGCCAAGACCCCGATCAGAGGGGGTGACGAATTGCCATTGTGCTTTTGGGACACCTATATCCCTGGGATGGGTGGGCACCCTAGATGTCAGAAACCACCCCACCAATAAATATGACATATCTGGCGACATGAGAATTCCTCTTTGTGGCCAGGCGTCGTTGCCATGTTCTCGCACGATGGCTACTTTAATTGTAAAAGTATATTTTTCCAGAAATGGAAATGATTATCTGAAAGAGGAACAAGACGTGTGAAAGGAGCGGTTCCCTCTTAAAGGACGATGTCCGAGGTGACTACATTACAAATGCAGAGTCTTTATAGCTCATATGTCACCAAAGATGACTAAAAAGCAGCTAAAACTTTGTCAATACCTCTAACTTAGCCCTTCCTGACACAAAGCACCAAATCCTCTGCTTTTTCTTGAAATATTTACTGAACCACATGATAAAATTCGGTATATCACCAGCCACCACTAGGGGGAGCAGAGGAGTCAACTGTATACAGATCTGTTATTAGCAGCTCTATAAATCTAGCTCCCCCTAGTGGTGTTTGTACTGAAACTGCGGAGAACCATGCAGATGCTTGTAAAGAGGAACCAACCTTTGGAAAAACCTGTGCAAAACTGTTTTTTTTTGTTTGTTTTTTTTAATTTCTTAAAGGGAACACGCTGCACACAACTAGATATACACCCATAATAGGATCAGTAATAATAGACGCCACACGCAGTAAACATAAAACCTGCCAGACATACTGGGCGCATCGAGGACGAGATGTTTACGGCCGCACCCAGATCTGGCTTGGACCAGAACCAGAAATAATCACTGTGGGTGCATCTGATTATAAAAAAAGAGACCAAACCTGCAGCTTCCTCCTTCTGCCGATTAATGGGAGTAATCTCTTTTATGTCAATTAACCTGAAAAGTTTTAAAACTTCTTGCACGCTCCTTTCCCAGTGTCTCTGGGACAAGTCCGGAGACCCTGCAGGCCATGGTAGCATGTTTAGGCCATGCAGTCTCCTCACAGTAGCTCCAGCAACATGCGGTCTGGTGTTGTCAGCTCTTAGGTCTCTCTGGAAAAATGGCAGCACCACCAGTTCTACAATGCTGGAGCTACTGTGAGGAGACTGTGTGGCCTAAACGTGCTACCATGGCCTGCAGGGTCTCCAGACTTGTCTGATTATCTGATTAGACAGTGTGTTTAGAACCTCTAAATAAATATATATATTTTTAGCTATGTAAAATTCTGGCTGTAATATATAAATAAGAAAGTAAAGACCCTCATATATAATAAATAAAATATATATAAATAAATATATTTATTTATTTATTTAACACATAACCACCTAATTTGACTGAAAACTACTTTCTTCCGCTCCTCTCTGGTCACAGATCGTTATTTATATCCATGTAATAAACTTACCTCCTTATGAGTCATTCTAAGTCACTCTTTAGTCGTGGTGCCTGGTAATGTGGGCATGAGCTCAGCTGCTAAGGACCTGTGCTATAACAAACCTGCTGACTGTTTCCAATAATGAGAAGCAGAACAGTGAGCACAGCTCTGGAGGGAGTATAATACAGGATGTAACTCAGGATCAGTAATGTAATGTATGTACACAGTGACTGCACCAGCAGAATAGTGAGTGCAGCTCTGGAGTATAATACAGGATGTAACTCAGGATCAGTAATGTAATGTATGTACACAGGGACTGCACCAGCAGAATAGTGAGTGCAGCTCTAGAGTATAATACAGGATGTAACTCAGGATCAGTAATGTAATGTATGTACACAGTGACTGCACCAGCAGAATAGTGAGTGCAGCTCTGGGGTATAATACAGGATGTAACTCAGGATCAGTAATGTAATGTATGTACACAGTGACTGCACCAGCAGAATAGTAAGTGCAGCTCTGGGGTATAATACAGGATGTAACTCAGGATCAGTAATGTAATGTATGTACACAGTGACTGCACCAGCAGAATAGTAAGTGCAGCTCTGGGGTATAATACAGGATGTAACTCAGGATCAGTAATGTAATGTATGTACACAGTGACTGCACCAGCAGAATAGTGAGTGCAGCTCTGGAGTATAATACAGGATGTAACTCAGGATCAGTAATGTAATGTATGTACACAGGGACTGCACCAGCAGAATAGTGAGTGCAGCTCTGGAGTATAATACAGGATGTAACTCAGGATCAGTAATGTAATGTATGTACACAGTGACTGCACCAGCAGAATAGTGAGTGCAGCTCTGGGGTATAATACAGGATGTAACTCAGGATCAGTAATGTAATGTATGTACACAGTGACTGCACCAGCAGAATAGTAAGTGCAGCTCTGGGGTATAATACAGGATGTAACTCAGGATCAGTAATGTAATGTATGTACACAGTGACTGCACCAGCAGAATAGTAAGTGCAGCTCTGGGGTATAATACAGGATGTAACTCAGGATCAGTAATGTAATGTATGTACACAGTGACTGCACCAGCAGAATAGTGAGTGCAGCTCTGGAGTATAATACAGGATGTAACTCAGGATCAGTAATGTAATGTATGTACACAGTGACTGCACCAGCAGAATAGTGAGTGCAGCTCTGGAGTATAATACAGGATGTAACTCAGGATCAGTAATGTAATGTATGTACACAGTGACTGCACCAGCAGAATAGTGAGTGCAGCTCTGGGGTATAATACAGGATGTAACTCAGGATCAGTAATGTAATGTATGTACACAGTGACTGCACCAGCAGAATAGTGAGTGCAGCTCTGGGGTATAATACAGGATGTAACTCAGGATCAGTAATGTAATGTATGTACACAGTGACTGCAGCAGCAGAATAGTGAGTGCAGCTCTGGAGTATAATACAGGATGTAACTCAGGATCAGTAATGTAATGTATGTACACAGTGACTGCACCAGCAGAATAGTGAGTGCAGCTCTGGGGTATAATACAGGATGTATGTACAGACTGTGAAGTAGATTATATCTATTTAAAAAAATGCTATAGTGATAAAAATAGTAATTCTCAAAAACAGGAGAACCGGTAGCATCAAATTCTAGCAAGAACCGATCACCTCACTTCCATATTACAGTTCCCTGTCTCTTCAGTTTTCCTTTATGTTCCCTTTTCTTATTTCTTCCTCTTTTCACTTAAAAAAGGTCAGTAAGTATAGTTGAAGGCTGCAGCCCCTAAATATATATATATCATTTTATATGGTATTTTAAAAATATTTTAGCACTTTGCCAAGTCAGTTGTCCCATGTCCAGTGTTTGGGGAAATTGGGCTTATCAGCGGAAATTCCCTCCTTGGGCCACCGCACAGTGTATTGGTCATGTTAGTCCCGCTCTCCACTGACTAAGGTCCTGGTATCTGGCTCTGTGATGTGATCAGAGGCCAATATCCATGGCCCGTGGTGATCTGGGTAAACAAGTCTCACTATTGGGGAGCGGGGGGATAGACGGAGCGCATGCGCGCACACACACTTAGGCCCCTTTTACACATCGGTGTTTCATGTCAGTATGCGATTTAGTTTTTGTTTGTTTGTATTTTTTTTTTTTTTTTTAAGGATCAAAAATACGGACACTGACACACCCATTGTATTCAATCGTGGTGCGCACACGTTAGGTTTTCACAAGGACCATGAGTCAGTGTGAAAAACCCGCAGTTTTTTTTTTACGTGCACCACAGACAAAATGAGTTCTGCACGCATGGACACTAATGACATCCGTGTGTCATCAGCGTGACACTTACCGGCACCTGGGAAAAAGTTGTACAGTTTGCGTTGTTCCCTGGAGCTGTGAACAGCTCTGATCATTGTCGCCTGTTCTCCCTGAGATCAGCGCTACCAGGTGACAATGATGGGAGTTTTATTCAGCACCCGCTGTGTACATCATATCGCATAATTTTGATAACCAGCAGAGGGAAAGCCCATGGCTGGAGACCGATGTTTCCAAATTGGGAAAGGGGACAATATCCCAAAAGGTTTACAGTCTATTCATAACAGCTCACAGGTGTCTGCTTAGCCTTTACTAGTTAGTTTACGGGGAACCCCAGAAAAAAATTGCATGTAGGGTCAACCTAGAAATTCTAATCTGCAAAGGCTAGACAGACAGCTGTGGGCTGATATTAACCCCTTCACGACATATGCCGTACTAGTACGGCACATGTCATGTCCTTCCCTTTAATGTGGGCTCTGGCGCTGAACACACATCTTTTCCCGGCACATGGCAGCTGTTTTGAACAGCTGACATGTGCCCTTAACAGCCACAGGTGGAATCGCGATCCACCCGCAGCTATTAACCAGTTAAATTTCGCTGTCAAGGGGCATTTAATGTGATCACGCCAGAAGTGCATCACTAATTCCACCCACCGGTGACCCCTTCACATGATTGCGGGTCACTGATTGGTCGGCATGACAACAAGAGGCTGCCAGCAGACCTCTATGGTTGTCATTGCTGGATTGCTATGAGTGCCGCCCGGTAGTTGGCGCTCATAGCAAGTGAGCATTTCTGCTACACACAGATGATCTGCTCATCGCCTGTGTGTAGTAGAGCTGATCAGTTTAATCTCAGCTTCTAGTCTCCCATCCCATGGAAACTATTGAAAAATGCAAAAAGTAAAAAAAAGAAATTTTTTTTTTTTTTATATAAAAGTTCAAATCACCCCATTTGCCCCATTCAAAATAAAACAAAAAATATATATATCTACACATATTTGGTATCGCCACGTTCAGAAACGCCTGATCTATCTAGCTACAAAAAGAATTAATCCGATCAGTAAACGGCGTAGCGAAAAAAAAAGTAAAAATGTCAGAATTACTTTTCTTAGTCACCGCAACATTGCATTAAAATGCAATTACGGGTGATTATAAGATCGCATCCACACCAGAATGGTATCATTAAAAATGTCAGCTCAGCATGAAAGAAAAAAAAAAGCCCTCACCCAGCCCCAGATCACGAAAAATTGAGACGCTACAGGTATCGGAAATTGACATTTTTTATTTTTTTTTAAAGCAAGCTTTGGATTGTTTTTTATCACTATTTAAATAAAAAACAACCTACCGTATACATGTTTGGTGTCTACAAACTCATAATGAGGTTGATGTCAGCTTTTTTATGGCAGCTGACATCAAGCCCGGGGGTTAGTAATGGAGAGGTGTCTAGAAGACTCTCCCATTACTAACCCCATAGTGATAGTGTAATAAAGACACGGCAAGAATAAAGTCCTTAAATAGAAATAAACAGTCCCCATCCTCATTTTCCAATTTATTAGTGTAAAAATAAAAAATAATTAATTAAAAACCATATTCCTGTCCGATGATAAGCCATTTGTCCCTTGCTATAATCCATCTCTGCTATATCTGGATTACATGGCCGAGCGGTGGCATGATGTGACTGTTCAGCAATTAATTCAGGAGACACTGAGCGTCACCAGGAATCACCAGAACATGTGAAGGGGGCCATTAGGGTATGGCCACAGGCGCCCAAATCTCTGGCAACTTATCTCGACAAATGGCGCACAATTATGTCTAACATAAGCATCGTCCACACTGCTGCATCACTATCTGACCGCACCCTGGGGCCACAAGCTGTGTAGAATTTTAAAAGGACTTGATAAAAAGAGGTCAATAAAAAAAAAAATATATAATTTAATTTCATAAATAAAGTCATTTTTTTTTACAAAATCCTAAAAATGTATAAAGTGAAATAAATACTGCATAATTCACATAATCTAAAAATAAAATTACTTCTGTCGTTTTTCATTTTTTTGTGAATTTTGGGGGTTTGTTTTTGTTTTTTTAATTTGGTAATTTTTGTGATTTTTTTATTTGTGTTTAGTTTGTCATTTTCAATTTGTGCGATTTTTGTGCATTTTTACATTATGTGAATGATGCAGTTTTGGGCTTTTGTTAATTTAGTAAATTTTTCTTTGTGGGAATCTTGTGAATTCTGTCTTTTTCACATCACAATATTCAAACATGATGAAAAGCGCGAAATTTAACAAAATCCTAAAAGTTCACAAGACTAAAAACAATTTACAAATCATAAATAAAAAAAAAAAAAAAGATTTACACCAGGATAAAACCCAAGCATTTTGGGGCAGGGTTATGAAAAAAGTATGGCAAAAAGACAGAAGAACATGCTGAAATGACATAATCCTTTTGACATATAAACAAATAATTTCCAGTCATTTACTCGACTATATTTATCTGAGGCTAAATATGGCACAACAGTCCCGTACCCTTCATATTTTGAGTGTGGGAATACAGTATCACATAACTGTAGGCAAAAATTTCTGATTTATTTATTTAGTACAAAGAAAAATAACTTTGCTACTCAAGAGGAAGATGTATTCAATGACAATCGTGTTCTATATTCTCCCAAAATTCCCCTAGATGTACTGTGCATGGGAAACACCGCATATGTCATATGCTCTGTAACAATACGCGGAATGAAGCAGCTCTCTCTGCCCCTCTCACAGCGCACACTCACAGCACAATCTTACTAAGCCAAATAGCTACAGCCAAGTGCTTTAAGACAATGGGTCAGGTAAAGCTCACATCTTGGCTACATTCAGTTCTCCCTCATTGCCTCCCAACTAGTCACTAAAATGGGACACAAATTGTGGCTCAAATCAGGGGGTGCCTTTCAAAATTGCCCCAAAGCGGGCCCCTTTGTGGTAGAAAACAACTTCTAAAAGAAAAACACATAAAACACAGTTGAGCAGAAAACTAAGAGTTAAAATATTTGGGGGTTTCATGGCTACAACACCGGCCCAGCAGCCAAAGAGCTCTATGGACCACTGCTACGTAGTACAGGTAATTAGGGGTCCCATTGAGCTCATTATGGTACCTCAACCATGACAAAAAAAGTCACAAAAAAATGACTTGGAGACTGGCTTGCCATAGTACTCTAGGAGTATCATACCACTGCAAATCTACCAAGACCCGGCCGTCCCTCTAAGCTTTTATCTCAAACAAGGAGAAGACTGATCAGAGATGCAGTCAAGAGGCCCATGATCACTCTGGATGAACTGCCGAGATCTACAGCTGAGGTGGGACAGTCTGTCCATAGGACAACAATCAGTCGTACACTGCACAAATCTGGCCTTTATGGAAGAGTGGCAAGAAGAAAGCCATTTCTCAAAGATATCCATAAAAAGTGTTGTTTAAAGTTTGCAACAAGCCACCTGGGAGACACCAAACATGTGGAAGAAGGTGCTCTGGTCAGATGAAACCAAAATCGAACTTTTTGGCAACAATGCCAAACGATATGTTTGGCGTAAAGGCCACACAGCTCATCACCCTGAACACACCATCCCCACTGTCAAACATGGTGGTGGCAGCATCATGGTTTGGACCTGCTTTTCTTCAGCAGGGACAGGGAAGATGGTTAAAATTGATGGGAAGATGGATGGAGCCAAATACTGGACCATTCATGAAGAAAACCTGTTGGAGTCTGCAAAAGACCCGAGACTTGGACGGAGATTTGTCTTCCAACAAGACAATGATCCCAAACATGAAACAAATCTACAATGGAATGGTTCACAAATAAACGTATCCAGGTGTTAGAATGGCCAAGTCAGAGTCCAGAGTCAGACCTCAATCCAATCGAGAATCTGTGGAAAGAGCTGAAAACTGTTCACAAACGATCTCCATCAAACCTCACTGAGCTCAAGCTGTTTGCCGGGAAGAATAGGCGAGAATTGCAGTCTCTCGATGTACAAAACTGATAGAGACAAACCCCAAGTGACTTGTAATCGCAGCAAAAGGTGGCGCAACAAAGTATTAAGTTAAAGGGGGTGAATAGTATTGCACGCCCCACTTTTCGATTTTCCACAAAAATTTTAAATAACGAATAAATTTCGTTCACCTTCACAATTGTGTTCCACTTGTTCTTGATTCTTCACCAAAAATGTACATTTGGTATCTTTACGTTTAAATCACGATATGTGGGAAAAGGTTGAAAAGTTCCAGGGAGCCAAATACTTTCGCAAGGCACTGTATCTTCCCCATCTAACCGTTTAGATCACTGTTCACCACAGCATCTAAGCGGCTAAACTGCTTGCATCAGAACTATCACAGTTGTCATGAGCCAACCTCATACAAATATAGCCCTTTTGGCATAGGACCTTCTCCAATTCACGGGCCTCATGGAAGCCAAGTGGCTCCCCAAAATTTTTAGTACACTGTTGGGAATATGGATGACAGAGGGCCACCTCTATGAATCCAGTCATACCTGGATCATCCAATTTTGAATAGACGCTGTGTAATACTCCATTACCGCCAGCAGTGGCCACTGTAGGAATAACATGAGGCCATTAGTGGCTTCTAAAGGCGGACCCTCGGACAATCAGTTGATAGATGGGTGAATCTTATATTAAAAAGGGGGTTTTCTCTTTTATTTCGTCTGGAGCTCTCGTGTTGTGACCATTGTCAGGTGGCGTCATGTCTGTGCAGATGTCTGGAAGAAAAATGGAGAATATGCGCCAGAAACTCCACCTCTATTATGTGCTAAGCACAACTGGAATTTGCTGGAAGCAAATCTGGCATATACGTGTGGCTTCATGCATGAAAAAGACCTCTTATGTTAAAAAGGGAGGCAGGATTCCCACAGGTTGCTATGGCAATAGAATTGCTTTTTTATTTTATATAGGTGCCTCCTTTTCTAGGCTGGGCCTAAGCGTTCACTGTCTTCGTCTCCAGGCACTAACTATGCTCACAGAAATCATTGGCCGGACAGGAAGTGACATACAATTCTACATGGGACAGGAAGTGGCATACGACTAGGCATGAGGCAGGAAGTGACATGTGTAGACACTGCACAGGAAATTACATACGAGTAGACATGAGACAGGAAGTGACATACGAGTAGGTACAGACAGGAAGTGACATGCTAGTAGACACTGGACAGGAAGTGACATACGAGTAGACATGGGACAGGAAGTGACATACAACTAGAGACGGGACAGGAAGTGACATGAGTAGACATGAGACAGGAAGTGACATACGAGTAGGTACAGACAGGAAGTGAAATGCTAGTAGACACTGGACAGGAAGTGACATACGAGTAGACACGGGACAGGAAGTGACATACAACTAGACATGGGACAGGAAGTGACATACGACTAGACATGGGACAGGAAGTGACATACGACTAGACATGGGACAGGAAGTGACATGAGTAGACATGGGACAGGAAGTGACATACGACTAGACATGGGACAAGAAGTGACATATGAGTAGACATGGGACAGGAAGTGACATATGACTAGACATGGGACAGGAAGTGACATACGAGCAGGTACAGACAGGAAGTGACATGCGAGTAGACACGGGACAGGAAGTGACATACCAGTATGTACGGACAGGAAGTGACATGCGAGTAGATCCTTAACTCCTCACGTCATTTCCTAGCAGGTAGCCACTGAATAGGACCAAAATCGGTTTAGTCAACCTTTAAGTCCAATATGGGGGAAATCTGATCACATCATGGAGTTGGCAGTATCTTTATTGAATCCCAAATCATGGCACATTTTAGTCAAGCTCATTATTACATTCAAATGTCCTCAGAATTACAAAAGACAATTGACAAGTAGTGGTCAGATGAGTATGATGACACCTTGTTCATCACACGGTACATTTTTTCACTGTGGGAGCACTCAGTTTATCATGGTACAGCACGTCCTTATAGGAGCACCTTATATCACATGGTACAGCCAGTCACTGCATGGGCACCTTGTTCACAACAAGATACAATATCACTATGGGGGTACCTTGTCCCTCACATGGTAGAGCCTATCACTACGGCAGAACCCTGTCCATCACAAGTTACAGCCCATCACTGTGGGGGCACCCTGTCCACCACACGGTACAGCCCATCATTTTGGGTCACCCTGTCCACCACACGGTACAGCCCATCACTATGGTGCACCCTGTCCATGACACAGTACAGCCCATCACTATAGGGACACGTTGTCCATCACACATTATGGCTTATCACTAAGGGGGCACCTTGTCCATCACACAGTACAGCCCAGCACTATGGGGGCACGCTGTCCACACATTATGGCCAATCACCAAGGGGGCACCCTGTCCACCACACGGTACAGCCCATGACTATGGGGGCAACCTGTCCACCACACAGTACAGACCATCACTATGGGGGCACCCTGTCCACCACACAGTACAGACCATCACTATGGGGGCACCCTGTCCACCACACGATAGAGACCATCACTATGGGGGCACCCTGTCCCTCACAAGGTACAGCTCATCACTATGGAAACAACCTGTCCACAACACGATAGATCCCATCACTATGGGGGAACCCTGTCCACCACACGGTACAGCCCATCACTATGTGGGCACCCTGTCCACCACACGGTACAGCCCATCACTATGTGGGCACACTGTCCACAACACGATAGATCCCATCACTATGGGGGAACCCTGTCCACCACACGGTACAGCCCATCACTATGGGGGCATCCTGTCCACCACACGGTACAGCCCATCACCATGGGGGGCACACTGTCCACCACACGGTACAGCCCATCACTATGGGGGCAACCTGTCCGCCACACAGTACAGACCATCACTATGGGGGCACCCTGTCCACCACACAGTACAGACCATCACTATGGGGGCACCCTGTCCACCACACGATAGAGACCATCACTATGGGGGCACCCTGTCCTTCACAAGGTACAGCCCATCACTATGGGGGCACACTGTCCACCACATGGTACAGCCCATCACTATGGGGGCACCCTTTCCTTCACAAGGTACAGCCCATCACTATGGGGGCACCCTGTCCACCACACGGTACAGCCCATCACTATGGGGGCACCCTTTCCTTCACAAGGTACAGCCCATCACTATG
This sequence comes from Ranitomeya imitator, assembly GCF_032444005.1. Lineage (NCBI taxonomy): Eukaryota > Metazoa > Chordata > Amphibia > Anura > Dendrobatidae > Ranitomeya > Ranitomeya imitator. The sequence continues at coordinate 20,977,766 of NC_091285.1, read as the reverse complement.
GGGGGCACACTGTCCACCACACGGTACAGCCCATCACCATGGGGGGCACACTGTCCACCACACGGTACAGCCCATCACTATGGGGGGCACACTGTCCATAATTATGATTTTACTTTTTCAGTAAAAATTTGCAATTTAGAAAAGAAAACATAAAATATTCCCATTTTCATCTCATTATTCCGTAAACACATTTTGGCTTCAAAGTTGGTATTTTTAGTTCCTAAAAACAAATTTTCCAGTCCAGCTGTGCAGGAAGCTCAGAGCTCCCAGAATGAAGAGACAGAAACCAGTCCGAGAGCGCAGATTACCGACAGGACTCACTTCATCTCATACATTAAGTCCTGCCTAGTAATGTGTACGCAGCCACCCTGCAGGAGATCAAACGATAGATCCCATCACTATGGGGGAACCCTGTCCACCACACGGTACAGCCCATCACTATGTGGGCACCCTGTCCACCACACGGTACAGCCCATCACTATGTGGGCACCCTGTCCACCACACGGTACAGCCCATCACTATGGGGGCATCCTGTCCACCACACGGTACAGCCCATCACCATGGGGGGCACACTGTCCACCACACGGTACAGCCCATCACTATGGGGGCAACCTGTCCACCACACAGTACAGACCATCACTATGGGGGCACCCTGTCCACCACACAGTACAGACCATCACTATGGGGGCACCCTGTCCTTCACAAGGTACAGCCCATCACTATGGGGGCAACCTGTCCACCACACAGTACAGACCATCACTATGGGGGCACCCTGTCCACCACACAGTACAGACCATCACTATGGGGGAACCCTGTCCACCACACGGTACAGCCCATCACTATGTGGGCACCCTGTCCACCACACGGTACAGCCCATCACTATGTGGGCACACTGTCCACAACACGATAGATCCCATCACTATGGGGGCACCCTGTCCACCACACGGTACAGCCCATCACTATGGGGGCATCCTGTCCACCACACGGTACAGCCCATCACCATGGGGGAACCCTGTCCACCACACAGTACAGACCATCACTATGGGGGCACCCTGTCCACCACACAGTACAGACCATCACTATGGGGGCACCCTGTCCTTCACAAGGTACAGCCCATCACTATGGGGGCACACTGTCCACCACATGGTACAGCCCATCACTATGGGGGCACCCTTTCCTTCACAAGGTACAGCCCATCACTATGGGGGCACCCTGTCCACCACACGGTACAGCCCATCACTATGGGGGGCACCCTGTCCACCACACGGTACAGCCCATCACTATGGGGGGCACCCTGTCCACCACACGGTACAGCCCATCACTATGGGGGGCACACTGTCCACCACACGGTACAGCCCATCACCATGGGGGGCACACTGTCCACCACACAATACAGCCCATCACTATGGGGGGCACACTGTCCATAATTATGATTTTACTTTTTCAGTAAAAATGTGCAATTTAGAAAAGAAAACATAAAATATTCCCATTTTCATCTCATTATTCCGTAAACACATTTTGGCTTCAAAGTTGGTATTTTTAGTTCCTAAAAACAAATTTTCCAGTCCAGCTGTGCAGGAAGCTCCGAGCTCCCAGAATGAAGAGACAGAAACCAGTCCGAGAGCGCAGATTACCGACAGGACTCACTTCATCTCATACATTAAGTCCTGCCTAGTAATGTGTACGCAGCCACCCTGCAGGAGATCAAACGCTGCCGAATTTACATCTCCACTGAGGTCCTTTACTCTTAAGGGGGATCGGTTATCAGAAAATTACCAATTGTTTAAGTTAAGGTCCTGTGCTCTAAAAATTGGTTTTTAAATATTTAGGAGACATTATCAAATATAAAATTAGTTACCTTGCAATTTCCCCACTGGCCACTAGGACTTTTTTAGAGTCATACATCCAGGAAAAGTTTTCAGCAGTCTCATTATCATCAGAGGCATGAGACATTAAAGATGAAATGATCTCTAACAGGCCTAAAGTTAAAGATGACACATTTCCTTTGCATTTTAGGCTAAATATATATATATTTATTTTCATCTTTTACATTTTAAAAATTACAAAAAGGAATATGAGACAATGTAAAAGCTTAAGCACCCTGAATGGTTTCTACCTAGTAGCACCCCCTTTTGCAAGTATCACAGCTTGTAAACTCTTTTTGTAGGCAAGAGTCTTTCAATTCTTAAGAGATTTTCATCCATTTTTCCTTGGAGAATTCCTCCAGTTTTGTGAGATTCCCGGGTCGTCCTCCATCCTCTGCTATTTTGAGGTCTAGATGCAGATTTTCAATGATGTTCAGATCAGGGGACTGTGAGGGCCATTGGAATACCTTTAGCTTGCACCTTTTGAGGTCGTCTATTGTGGATTTTGACGTGTGTTTAGAATCATTATCCATTTGTAGAAGTAATTTTCATTGAATCCATTCTTCCCTCTACCCGTGAAATGTTCTCTGTGCCATTGGCTGCTACACAACCTCAAAGCACGATTGATCCACTTCCATGCTTAATGGTTGGCAAGATGTTATTTTCCTGAAATTCTGTGCCCTTTTTTTCTCCACACATACCTTTGATCATTGTGGCCAAAGAGTTCTATTATAACCTCATCGGTCCTCAGGACTTGTTTCCAAAATGCATCAGGCTTGATAGATGTTCTTTTGCATGCTTCTGATGCTGAATTTTATAGCGAGGATGCAGGAGAGGTTTTCCTCTGATGACTCTTCAATGAAAGCCATAATAGTGCAGGTGTCTCTGAACAGTAGAACAATGTACCACAACTCCAGAGTCTGCTAAATCTTTCTGAATGTCTTTTGCAGTCAAGCGGGGGTTCTGATTTGCCTCTCTAACAATCCTACGAGCAGCTCTTACTGAAATTTTGCTTGGTCTTCCAGATCTTATCTTGATCCCCACTGTTAACTTGCATTTCTTAATTACATTTCAAACTAAGGAAAGGGCAACTTGAAAACGCTTTTCTTATTGCCTTCTCCTGCTTTGTGGGCTTGCACCATTTTATTTTTCAGAGCGCTAGGCAGCTACTTAGAAGAACCCATGGCTGTAATTTTTTGGCACAAGGATAGAGAAGGCGGGGTTTTTATAAAGCTGGGAAATTTCCATCACCTGGCCTTTCCTAATGGTGATGGTGAACAAGCCATAACCCTAACAGGATAATGAAGGACTGAAAACCTTGGTCAAAGTTATCTGAGCACACAAATCTCCAAGGGTGCCCAAACTTTTGCATCTGCCCATTTTTATAATGAAAAAAAAAAAAAAAGACAATTTTATTTTTTTTGCCTAAAATACAAAGGAAATGTGTCATCTTTAACTTTAGGCCTTTTAGAGATAATTGCATCTTCAACTTGCCTAACTGTTCACAATAACAGTAATTTTGACCAGGGGTGTCCAAACTTTTACATGCTGCTGTATATATTTATATAGGTAAATATATATATTTCTGTGTTTAAGTGCAGATTTTGGAAGCAGCCTTCTCTGAATGAATTGTGTGGATCTCGCAGACAGCACAGATCTTCCACGTAAGCGATCGATTATGATCCGGCCACGCCGGGACGGAGAACGCATGAATATTTCAGTGTCTGGCGGCTGCATCCTGCAGGCTCTAGCGGGAGCTTGAACAGGCTGGATGACCTTTCCTCCCTGTAGGCGAGCGGTAATGGAGTAAACATCTTAAAGGGACGCGTCTCTATGCTGCGAGCAGACATAAAAGATGGGCGGTAAAAGAGCTGTTTATATGGTTCGCTTCATGTAAAAGCTAAAACAGCTCTGCAGTGCTTGAACCCTGGCAAACAGCACCTCGTATCTCAGCTTTCGGACACCGGTAGAATATGGATTTGGGGGATAAATACACTGCATACAGGGAACTCGACAAGTTTTTAGCTTCGCTCCATTCAAATGAATAAAGATGACTTGTAATACCAAACACGGCCTGCGTGAACGTGTGGCGCTATTTCCTATTTATTTTTTTCAGGCAGCCTACGGACATATCGTACGTCACCTGTAATGTTTGTCAGGGTTTTTTTTTCTTTTCTTTCACATGGTGTAAAAACACGGCATAATATTAGGAGATTCACGCAAAACATTTCTGCCAGATGCAGAGATGACGAGAAGCTGATAATTTATACAGGAAGCAGAGATATATACAGAAGAGAAAGCGAGAGGACGGACCGCGCACACTGCGATGGGAAAGACAGAAAGACGAAAAGAAGAAAAATGAAAGAGCAAACAGAAGGAAATAAAGAGAAAAGAAAGAAGAAAAAAAAAAAACAACAAAAGAAAATTAAAAAAGAAAAAAGGAAGGAAAAAAATTGTAGGTAGAAGAAAGGAAGGAAGAAATGAAGAAAAAAGAGGAAAGGACAGGAGCGTAAAGAAGAAAGGACAGAGGAAAGGAAAGATTAAAGGAAGGAACAGAAAAAGAAAGTTGGATATCATACATAGATAGAAAGATAATAGACAGATGATAGATAGTAGATAGATAATAGATAGATAATAAATATATAGATAGATAATAGACAAATAGATAATAGATAGATAGATAATAAATTGATAGATAATAGACAGATAATAGACAGATAGATAATAGATAGATAATAGATAGATAATAGACAGATAGATAATAGATAGATAATAGATGGATAATAGATAGAAAATAGATAGAAAATAGATATATAATAGATATATAATAGATGATAGATAGATAATAGACAGATGATAGATAGATAGATAGATAGATAGATAGATAGATAGATAGATAGATAGATAGATAGATGGATAATAAATATATAGATAATAGATAGATAGATAATAGACAGATAAATAATAGATAGATAGATAATACATAGATAATAGATAGATAATAGATAGATGATAGATAGATAATAGATAGATAGATAATAGATAGATAGATAATAGATAGATAATAGATAGATAGATAATAGATAGATAGATAATAGATAGATAGATAATAGATAGATAATAGATAGATAATAGATAGATAATAGATAATAGATAGATAGATAATAGATAGATAATAGATAATAGATAGATAGATAATAGATAGATAATAGATAGATAGATAATAGATAGATAATAGATAGATAATAGATAGATAATAGATAGATAGATAATAGATAGATGATAGATAGATAGATAGATGATAGATAATGGATAGATAGATAATAGATAGATAATAGATAGATAGATAGATAGATAATAGATAGATAATGGATAGATAATACATAGATAATAGATAGATAGATAGATAATAGATAGATAATAGATAATAGATAGATAATAGATAGATAATAGATAATAGATAGATAATAGATAGATAATAGATAATAGATAGATAATAGATAGATAGATAGATAGATAATAGATAGATAATAGATAGATAGATGATAGATAATGGATAGATAATAGATAATAGATAGATAGATAGATAATAGATAGATAATAGATAGATAGATAGATAGATGATAGATAATGGATAGATAATAGATAGATAATAGATAGATAATAGATAGATAATAGACAGATAGATAATAGATAGATAGATAGATAGATAGATAATAGATAGATAATAGATAGATAGATAGATAATAGATAGATAATAGATAGATAATAGATAGATAATAGATAGATAGATGATAGATAATGGATAGATAATAGATAGATAATAGATAGATGATAGATAATGGATAGATGATAGATAATAGATAGATAATAGGATGGAGGATAACTAGCTGATCGCGCTGGGGGTCCTGCCTATGACACAGGTGGGGGGGGTGCGCATGCTTGACCCTTGCCCCATTCATTTTTTATGGGGCTCCCGGTGAGAGCCGGCGCTGTACGTGGATATTTCCCACTGACAGTGACTGGAGGATGAGCATACGCATATCCAAGCCAAGGCCCTGCAGCCCGGACCTCAGATTCGCGGAGGCTCCGAGTGGTCAGACCCCTAGCGATCAGCACCTTATACCCCCATGCAATACTTTTTGTTGGAGAAGGTAAATAACCCTCTAATGACCGACACCTTATATATACAGTATATACCTATAGATAGAATGCTGCATGGCATATAGATAACAGAAATGCTGACACCTCGGTACAAAGTTATATAATAGATGATGTATGAAGGGAGTTCAGCGGAGACTCGGTAAATGATTGTGGGTTGCAATACCTGACACAGCCAAAGAAGAAAGGGGGCGCCATTTCTGCACAGACTATTTTTCTACTCTTGGACAATCCATTTACGGACAGAGCAATTCTGGGCCATAGGTGCCCAAAACAATCATGTACTGGTATTACGCTACTCACAGCTGAAGGTTTGTTACAGTAGCGTCCAACCTGAACTGCGCACTGATGCAATGGATCCTTGCACATATCAGGATAGGAGAGAGAATTTTTTGCTGTTGGTGAATTCAGCTCACAGAAGAATATCTAGACTGGACTCAATTGTAACAAATCCTCAGCTGTGAGCAGTACTAGGTCCATACAGGATTGTTGTGAATGGAAATCAAAATGGCCCTAAGTCACTAACAGCAAGCAGAGGTATTGAAAATAGTTTAAAGTTAAAGCAGTAAGTAAAATGACACACCAGCTCTGCTACATGCGATAATCTCGCACCGGCAATCTCCACTCTGCTACATCTGCACTTGACTCACCTGTCGTCGACTTCCCTCGGGTCGGATACATTTGTGAGCTTCGTCTCTCCGACGTTTGGAGAAGTCAGACAGAAATAGGGAAATGAGTAAATGGCGAGATCCGGAGGGGACGCTGCAGGTCGGATTTTTTTTTTGGGGGGGGGGATTTAAACGAAATGTTGGATTTCTGCTGCGTCCTAACCCGAGCCTCCCATTCTGCTGTAATCCACAAACACAATGCACGCTCCTCCCTGCCGGGGAGAAACTCCACTTCCTCCTCAATAAACTCTCACTGCACAAGGGCACTTCATGCCCCAAGATTATCAAAAGCGGCAGAGACATCATAAAAGAGACTGCAGAGAAGTGCGCAGAGGAGAAGAGCGTGTGCGCCACATGACCTGACCACTGATCAGCCCTATCGGTCATGGAAAACACCGGAGAGATCACGCAGATCCCACCGCTGCCACCAGTCGGTCAACGCATGGACTTCCACTGCCTTCAATCGTCAGGACAATTACACAATTGACTGACGAGCAATGGACGACCCATTCCAACGCATAAAATATATAGATATGATCTCTACCAACTCTAGAGTAACAAAATAACAAAAAGGAACTACTAGCTGCCACCACCAATCGTTTATACAGGTCGATTGGACACTCAATACAGGTAGCATATGGCTTCAGGGTGCGGTTGAAAGAGCAAAAGGAGCAGAGCTATTATATTGCTTACGTTTAATCCAGAAAGGTAGGAAGTGTTTATAAAAAAAATATACAAAGATGATACAAAATAGGAAGAAAACAATACGATATATACAATTACATAAAATAAAAAAGTAATAATGAAAGTGAAGTACTAAACCCGATGTTGCAGGAATGGCTCATCTTTATGGAGGGAAGCTCTCCGATTAGGAACACTCTTACAAAGCACTGTTTTCCAGAAATGAACAATGACAGAAACCCAAACTCTGCTTGAAATTGATCAAGGTTTAACCTGCGTACATCCCCTTGGTGAGCTCATATGAGGGCTGACTGTGGAATGTGCTAGGTTTTTTTGAAGTTTATGAGATCCCCAGCTTTCAGGATATCTTCGCCCGTGGTGGCTCCAGGCGGTAGATATTGTCCTCATGTTTCCTCTCACAATTTTACCTTTTTATAGAGATGAAACATGGCATGGATAGCATCATCCATCAGATCAATATTAAGTTGGAGATGTTCTGACAGCCTTATGAGGATTTGAGTGAATGCGTTATGATCGTCTTTTCACTACAACGTCGAAAATATATCTCCCATAAGTATAGGATAGCTGCAAGCCCCAATAGTCATCATCACTGACCACTGGCTCCAAAAAGTCTTGGACCCATGCTTTGAACTGTGGAAGCTTTTGTCTTGGAAGTGTTCTTTTCCATCTCTGAGTAAATGAATCCGACTCTTAGGGGCTGGTTCTCAGTGCAGATATCTGCTGTAATTACCTGTTCATAGCAGGAGAGTCTACCTCAATGGAGGCTGAAGTGTCAGCTCTTTCTCACTTCCCCAGTTATAATTAATCCCATAAGTTCGATGTGAGGGTGATAGGTCCCCTCTCCGGAGAAGTCGGTATGAATTAAAATTTTTCTTTATGACAACTTCTGACTATCCAGTGATAAAAACAGCTGTCAGGGGTGAGATAGATTAGGCTGCCGGTAACAGTTCCTGAAAGTGACTTCCAGCACACCGCAACTCTCAAGGGAAGCTCCCGGCATGCAGAGGCCGTTGTGGGAAGCTTTTGACATGCGATGGCTCTCGTGGGCCACTCCCTCCCTGCAGTGGCTCTCATAGGAAACTCTCGCCATGTGGGTGCTCTCGTTGGAAGCTCCTGGCATGCAGCAGCACTCATGGGGCATACCCAGTATATGGCGGGTATCAAAGGACATTACCAGCATGCGGTAGCTCTTGTCGGGTGAGATCCGCATGCAGCCGCTCTCGTGGGGTGCTTCAGGTATGTGGCGGATCTTGTGGGGTATGCCTGGTATATGGTGGGTCTCCCATAGTTTGTAAGCTTGCGAGCAGGGCCCTCACTCCTCCTGGTATCTGTTTTGAACTGTATTTCTGTTATGCTGTAATGTCTATTGTCTGTACAAGTCCCCTCTATAATTTGTAAAGCGCTGCGGAATATGTTGGCGCTATATAAATAAAAATTATTATTATTATTATTATTGTTGTGGAGGGTCCTTGGTATAAAGCGATTAGTACCTACCAAAAACTGTTACATGCTGTAAAGGCGATTGACTTCTAAGGTTCATTAATGCACACACTGAATAAAGACTAACATGTCTATATACAGTACATAGTGTGTTTTGATATAGCAGACCTGTGCATGTGTTTTCATGTAGCAGAGCTGTGCGTGTGCATTTTCATGTAGTATAGCTATGCGTTTTCATGTAGCTGAGCATGTGCGTTTTAATTTAGCAGAGGTGTGCATGTGCGTTTTCATGTAGCAAAGCTGTGCATGTGCATTTTCATGTAGCAGAGCTGTGCGTATGCATTTTCATGTAGCAGAGCTGTGCGTATACATTTTTATGTAGCAGAGCTGTGCATTTTCATATAGCAGAGCTGTGTGTGTGCGTTTTCATGTAGCAGAGCTGTGCGTGTGTGTTTTCATGTAGCAAAGCTGTGTGTGTGTTTTCATGTATCAGAGCTGTGCGTATGCATTTTCATGTAGCAGAGCTGTGCGTGTGCATTTTCATGTAGCAGAGCTGTGCGTTTTCATGTAGCAGAGCTGTGCGTATGCATTTTTATGTAGCAGAGCTGTGGATGTGCATTTTCTTGTAGCAGAGCTGTGCTTGTGCATTTTCATGTAGCAGAGCTGTGCATGTGCATTTTCTTGTAGCAGAGCTGTGCTTGTGCATTTTCATGTAGCAGAGCTGTGCATGTGCATTTTCATGTAGCAGAGCTGTGTGTTTTCATGTAGCAGAGCTGTGCGTATGCATTTTTATGTAGCAGAGCTGTGCGTTTTCATATAGCAGAGCTGTGTGTGCGTTTTCATGTAGCAGAGCTGTGCGTGTGCATTTTCATGTAGCAGAGCGATGCAAGTAGGAGACATAATATGGTGCGAGTGGGAATGTACTGTTGGGATATCATATTATAGTGGGAACACTGGGGGGCAGAAAAGCGGTACCATATTATATATGAACACTAATAAGCTTCACAAGGAGCAATATTTCTTAGTGTTTATATATAAAGAATTGGGCAAGTTTTTTGTATAATATTTTGGATGTGCTGGAAAACCAGTTCGATCCACGTAGACCGAACCGAACCACACTAAGGATCTGCTGTCTGAAACCAGAGGACAGTTATTGTGGATTCCAGACCTCCAGGGGTCAGAGAGGAGGAGCTACACAATAAGATCCGGTGGTTTTAATCTTATGGCATTTATACACATACGGCCATGATGGTATGAAACCACCTGACGTCTGCTAGACAGAAAACCTTTGTGTCAGCCTTTTCCAAGAAGCGACCTTGGAATGTCACCTGACGTGAGGCCGGCGCGGAGGAATGCGGTCCCGCAACACCTGATTCGTTCATAGGCCTCATACAGGAAACACTCAAGAAAAAAAAACTAAGTCTACAAACAATGCACTATAATAGGTGCAAAGAAAAATACAAAAAGATACTCGGAGGAAAAAGAAAAAAAAAAGTGTGGGATAAGAATCTGTATGGACATGCACCAGGGGGTGCAGGATGAGCAGTGCCATAATATAGACTACTAGGACTTTTTTTTTAGTAGAGAAGTCGCACTCACCTATTCGCTTAGTCTGGGCATTGTAATGGTGTCCACCAGCTTAGTGACCGTGGCTTTTACCGGAGCGGCGCACAGTGCATGGCAGCAAACTGGAAATGGGCACTGGAAAGTTTGGTTGGCGTAAGCTTTCATTACTGACATTGCTGCAGAGACAAAGGTCAGGAGGAGCCGACTGGGAACCAGAGTAAATTTCCAGCTGGCAGCTCTCTGGGACTGGCAAACAGGTAACAGTTTAACCTTTTACCGCCTGGAGCCAAACTTAATAGCCTAAAAATGAAAGCTAACGCGATTCGCAAGCGATCACGATGGTGCAGTGTCTGCCCCAGCATGGTACGCCAAGCTGCAGAAAATTCTATGACGACCTGTCCACTCTACTGACAGCTCCATTTTAGTTAAAAAAAAAATACAAAAATAAAATAAGGAGAATTTCCAAAATATTATTTCTTAGAATTGTAATGTGCTGTCCCTATGTTATTCCTCCTGAAAATGTATGAATAAATTGACACTGGCATTTCCATTGAGCTTTTCTACACAAGTCTCGCACAGCAAGACCTCATTGGGTAGCCGTGATAACATGAAGAAAAGCTCCTGATTCTACCATGGAACCACTGGAGGCTGTAAAGAGGGTGATAACATGAAGAAAAGCTCCTGATTCTATCATGGAACCCCTGGAGGCTGTAAAGAGGGTGATAACATGAAGAGAAGCTCCTGATTCTACCATGGAACCACTGGAGGTTGTAAAGAGGGTGATAACATGAAGAGAAGCTCCTGATTCTACCATGGAACCCCTGGAGGCTGTAAAGAGGGTGATAACATGAAGAAAAGCTCCTGATTCTATCATGGAACCACTGGAGGTAGTAAAGAGGGTGATAACATGAAGAGAAGTTCCTGATTTTACCATGGAACCACTCGAGGCTGTAAATAAGGTGATAACATGAAGAAAAGCTTCTGATTCTACTAAGGAATCACTGGAAGCTGTAAAGAGGGTGATAACATGAAGAAAAGCTCCATTCAAGACCAGGATCCAGAGCTCTGATCTCAGGATCACAGTAGTCAGATCCCCACCGATAAGCAAGTTATTCCCAATCCTGAGGATTGGGAATAACTTGTGATTTTGGGAATAACCCTCTAATGCTTTACAGTATCAGGACATATTACATACATTCCTGGCAGCAAAAAAATTAATCTAAGAGCAGTTGTCGCGATCCTACTCATTTTCCTTAGGCTATGTGCACACGTCAGGATTTCTGGCAGAAATTTTCCTGACAAAATCCGGACATTTCTGCCAGAAATCCGCATGCGTTTTTTTTGCGCGTTTTTGACGCTTTTTTTTGGTGCGGATTTTTTGCGTTTTTTTTTTCCGGACACTCCAATTTAATGGGAAATCCGCAAAAAAATCCGCAAAAATCCAAACATGTGCACAAAAAATGCGGAATGCATTCTAATAGGATGTACAATATATGCGTTTTTTAAGCGATTTAATAGCGTTTTTATCGGGAAAATCCGCAAAAAAAACGCAAAAAATCCTGAACGTGTGCACATACCCTTACAGTGACCAATAGAGGGGAAATGTGGCATTACACATATCTATTCAAATCAACAGACACATTGAGCTACTGTTGGTTGGATTGGCCAAGGGCTACTTCTATTGGCCCTCTGTTACACACCTGTCCTAGATCTGGGCTTTGCTTTAAACTCTGTTGTGCTCCATGTCAGGCTTTGTGATCATCTGCTTGGGCCCACACACAACTGTGTCTTGGTGCTTTAGTGTTCCTCAGTCCCGTCTGCCTGCGGCTTCCAGTACCTCTGCTACGTGACTGAGGTCTCCAGGACGTCTGCTGTCTGCCCACAGCTTCCAGTTCCTCCACTGTCTGCAGCTTCCAGTATTTCTGCTACTAGTCTGCGATCTCCAGGACGTCTCCTGTCTCCCTGAAGCCTCCAGTGCCTCTGCTACCTGTCTGCAGTCTACAGAACGTCTCCTGTCTTCCTGTGGCTTCCAGTATCTCAGCTACCTGTTCCCAGTCTCCTGCCTGCCTGTGGTCTTCAGGACCTCTGCTACCCATCTGCTGCACCGACACCCGTGTCCCGACCCGGACTTTGAACCTGGAGGATCCACCTCACCAGGTGAGCCTAACACCCTCCTTCAAGCATGCGTGTGTTTTGTTTTTAGTTTTTTCCCGATGAGGAGATGATAGTGAGCCACTGTCTGACATCTCCGGCAGCAGCTTATCTCCACTAAGAACACAAATGTGGATTTTTATGGAAGTGTCCGGTTCCTTTACTGTTTGCACCCTGTATATAATACTTGTAATTCCCTGAATGCCTCTGTGTAGTGCCCTCCCTTATCTTATCTTCTAGCTGTAATTTTCCTGTAAAAGTAAATCAGCCCCGCTGGCAGATGTGCTCCTCCTGGAGAAGCTGGAATCTGCTTTTGGCTGAGCCTATAACCACAAGACATTCACACTCATATCAAAGGTCGAAGAGAATCATTAAAACCAGAGGCATCAGGAAAGTCTTTGGCGGCATTAATAGATGGCGCCCCCATTACTGTAGAACTTGGTTTTTACATATTCCTAAAATAACCAATATCTTTAATAATACATAATATTCCAAAATTCCTGTAATCTGAAACTCAGAATCCATTGATGCTGGAGTTAAGGACTTTTGATGATGGTAATATAATATTAAATAGTTAATAGGGTCTGTATTAGCCATTCCAACCATGTGATATTGCGGTTTGTTTTTTGCAGGTTGTTTGCTGGCTGCAGAACGAGTTAACTTAGGATCCGTCAGTGCGCTCCTGCTGACCGCGAGTTTGAAGTCTTCAGGTGTCTTTTTCTGAATTCTTCGCAGACGATTTATGACCACATCAAAGTTCATCTCCACTTTGATGTGGTCTGTGATCATAAATACGAACAGAGGAATAAAGAAAAGAATTTCAAAATCCTATCAGAACAAGCTCACTTATAGTCCCTCAGTTAACTCGTTCTGCAGCCAGCGACGTGCAGGGAAATTAAAAGCCTGTAAAAGATAAAAAAAAAAAAAACCCTGTTTCTGAAGGTGTCTATATAATTTAAAAAGATAGAGCGATTTTGGCTCCATTCCCAGTACTCTACTGTTCCTCCTGCAAAGTGAGGGCTGTGCGTGACATTTCACAAGAGCACACTTGCCAAAATTTCCAAAGCAAGACTTTATGCACTTAAGACCCGTCCCTTGAACTATCCACCCCCAAAAAGCTACCACTTTGGGGCCTGGTTTGCCAAGGCCTGATATGTTCGGGGGAAATGTGCAAATTGGAGTATATTGAATAGTGGGTCAGGAGTTAACTCACGATGGTCGATCACACAATGAATATCAATAATACAATTTATCATAAAGCTTCTGGCTGTTGTGGTTTATGCGGCTTTATCGGCAGCACAGACCCGGACGCTGCGCTCTCCCGGCTGTCAGATGTGATGGTTTATTGTATGTACAATCGGTGAGAATATAATGACCTCCCTTCTCTTTTATCATCTTCTTCCTCACATTCTGCTTGGTATAATGGACAGATAATGTTTGTGATAGTTCACAGGTAAAGTCAGGTGAAAAAAAAAAAGAGAATAATTGTCCCGTCACCGACTGATACATTCACTACTCTTTTCTGAACTGGATGTTTTCAGTTCTATTCCCAGAATCTACACGTCCATCCACCATCACAGTGTTCATCCACCAGTATCATGTTCAACCAATGTCATATCCATCCACCCACCAGCATCAAGTCCACCCACCAGCATCAAGTCCATCCACCAGCGCCAAGTCCATCCACCAGCGTCAAGTCCACCCACCAGCGTCAAGTCCACCCACCAGCACCAAGTCCATCCGCCAGCGTCAAGTCCATCCACCGGCGTCAAGTCCACCCACCAGCACCAAGTCCATCCGCCAGTGTCAAGTCCATCCACCGGCGCCAAGTCCATCCACCGGCGTCAAGTCCACCCACCAGCGTCAAGTCCACCCACCAGCACCAAGTCCATCCACCAGCGTCAAGTCCATCCACCAGTATCAAGTCCATCCACCAGCGTCAAGTCCATCCACCAGCATCAAGTCCAGCCACCAGCATCAAGTCCAGCCACCAGCATCAAGTCCAGCCACCAGCATCAAGTCCAGCCACCAGCATCAAGTCCATCCACCGGCGTCAAGTCCACCCACCAGCGTCAAGTCCATCCACCAGCGTCAAGTCCATCCACCAGCGCCAAGTCCAGCCACCAGCATCAAGTCCAGCCACCAGCATCAAGTCCAGCCACCAGCATCAAGTCCAGCCACCAGCGTCAAGTCCAGCCACCAGCGCCAAGTCCAGCCACCAGCATCAAGTCCAGCCACCAGCATCAAGTCCAGCCACCAGCATCAAGTCCAGCCACCAGCGCCAAGTCCAGCCACCAGCGCCAAGTCCAGCCACCAGCGCCAAGTCCAGCCACCAGCGCCAAGTCCAGCCACCAGCGCCAAGTCCAGCCACCAGCATCAAGTCCAGCCACCAGCATCAAGTCCATCCACCAGCGCCAAGTCCATCCACCAGCATCAAGTCCAGCCACCAGCATCAAGTCCATCCACCAGCGTCAAGTCCATACGCCAGCGCCAAGTCCACCTGCCAGCGTCAAGTCCATCCACCAGCGCCAAATCCATCCACCAGTATCAAGTCCACCCACCAGCGCCAAGTCCACCCACCAGCGCCAAGTCCATCCACCAGCGTCAAGTCCATCCACCAGCGCCAAGTCCACCCGCCAGCGCCAAGTCCACCCGCCAGCGTCATGTCCACCCACCAGCGCCAAGTGCATCCACCATCATCAAGTCCACCCTCCAGCGTCATGTCCATTCACCAGCGCTAAGTCCATCCGCCAGCGCCAAGTCCACCCGCCAGCGCCAAGTCCACCCGCCAGCGCCAAGTCCATCCACCAGCGCCATGTCCATCCACCAGCGCCATGTCCACCCACCAGCGCTAAGTCCACCCACCAGCGCCAAGTCCACCCACCAGCGTCATGTCCATCCACCAGCTTGACTACATGTTGGGATTCCCTAGCGACCAGGCAACCCCCACATGTACTCAGCCTGGCTAATAGCTGTAAATCATTCAGCTGAGGCGATGAAAACTAAATCTCCGAGCAGTTACAAATACTCGGAACCCACCCGAGCGTACTGAGGAAAACCCGAGCAACGAGTACACCCGCTCATCACTAATTCTAATACAAAGCAGCAAATCTCTGCAGGCAAATGTAAACTACCAGAAATAAAGCCAACTGTATAGCCTGGGACAGCAATAAATGCCGTATGTTGATGATGTACACGCAGTACCAAAACAAAGTGTTCTACTTGTATGATAGATGCAATATCAGGGTGAATGCAGGAATTATAATTATATATATATTATAATTATTGTTATAATTATATTCTGCATCCAAAAGACCAAAAATTACATCTCAAGTTAATAAACAATGGAAACAATGCGCTATCATGTTATGAAGGTCAACAGTATAGATACTACAATAATACGTAAAAATAAATACATAAATAAATAAAATCGTCAAGCTACAATCGGTCACACGGAGTTTCTGATAAAAAGATTCTTATTGCCGAGGGGAAAAGTAATTCAGAATTGAGGTTACATATTAATCCACCTTCGGCCTCAGATAAAGGGGCTATTGTTGTCCGCAGTATGGGGTCTCTGCATGAACATTGTTTTCTTTTATATCCATAATGCAGTTCATTTTGGGGGCCTTCTTGTGAGACCGCTATAGACGTTTCATAGAGATGACCTGTCTGCAGCCATTAGTCGCCCCTCAGTGCACCACAAAGATTCTTCTGCCCCGATTATAGTTTACAAAATACTATTTCCTTCATCATCGTCTACCCCTGAGCTCCAGTGACCTCCATATAGGCTCTATATAGTCCCATTAGAAGTGATTGTGCTGTATTTATATCATTTCTACCAGAAGATCTAAGAACCCGACGTCAGAGAAATGGATTTCTGGAGAAGCTGCGTACATTTACTCTAATATGAAGACAAATTTCACCATTTCAGTTCTATATTTCAGTGTATAGGACCCAGCATCATAGTAGTTATAGTCCTGTACATAGGGGGCAGTATTATAGTAGTTATATTCTTGTACATAGGGGCAGTATTATAGTAGTTATATTCTTGTACATAGGGGCAGTATTATAGTAGTTATATTCTTGTACATAGAGGGCAGTATTATAGTAGTTATATTCTTGTACATAGGGGCAGTATTATAGTAGTTATATTCTTGTACATAGGGGCAGTATTATAGTAGTTATATTCTTGTACATAGGGGGAAGTATTATAGTAGTTATATTCTTGTACATAGGAGCAGTATTATAGTAGTTATATTCTTGTACATAGGGGGAAGTATTATAGTAGTTATATTCTTGTACATAGGGGCAGTATTATAGTAGTTATATTCTTGTACATAGGGGCAGTATTATAGTAGTTATATTCTTGTACATAGGGGGAAGTATTATAGTAGTTATATTCTTGTACATAGGGGACAGTATTATAGTAGTTATATTCTTGTACATAGGGGCAGTATTATAGTAGTTATATTCTTGTACATAGGGGCAGCATCATAGTAGTTATATTCTTATACATAGGGGCAGTATTATAGTAGTTATATTCTTGTACATAGGGGACAGTATTATAGTAGTTATATTCTTGT
The DNA here is from genome assembly GCF_032444005.1 of Ranitomeya imitator. Taxonomy (NCBI): domain Eukaryota; kingdom Metazoa; phylum Chordata; class Amphibia; order Anura; family Dendrobatidae; genus Ranitomeya; species Ranitomeya imitator. The sequence goes on along the minus strand of NC_091285.1, from coordinate 20,960,630 downwards.
ACATAGGGGCAGTATTATAGTAGTTATATTCTTGTACATAGGGGCAGCATCATAGTAGTTATATTCTTATACATAGGGGCAGTATTATAGTAGTTATATTCTTGTACATAGGGGCATTATTATAGTAGTTATATTCTTGTACATAGGGGCAGTATTATAGTAGTTATATTCTTGTACATAGGAGCAGTATTATAGTAGTTATATTCTTGTACATAGGAGCAGTATTATAGTAGTTATATTCTTGTACATAGGAGCAGTATTATAGTAGTTATATTCTTGTACATAGGAGTAGTATTATAGTAGTTATGTTCTTATACATAGGGGCAGTATTATAGTAGTTATATTCTTGTACATAGGAGCAGTATTATAGTAGTTATAGTCTTGTACATAGGAGCAGTATTATAGTAGTTATATTCTTGTACATAGGGGCAGTATTATAGTAGTTATATTCTTGTACATAGAAGCAGTATTATAGTAGTTATATTCTTGTACATAGGGGCAGTATTATAGTAGTTATATTCTTGTACATAGGGGCAGTATTATAGTAGTTATATTCTTGTACATAGGGGCAGTATTATAGTAGTTATATTCTTGTACATAGGGGCAGTATTATAGTAGTTATATTCTTGTACATAGGAGCAGTATTATAGTAGTTATATTCTTTTACATAAGAGCAGTGTTATAGTAGTTATATTCTTGTACATAGGGGCAGTATTATAGTAGTTATATTCTTGTACATAGGGGAAAGTATTATAGTAGTTATATTCTTGTACATAGGGGCAGTATTATAGTAGTTATATTCTTGTACATAGGAGCAGTATTATAGTAGTTATATTCTTGTACATAGGAGCAGTATTATAGTAGTTATATTCTTGTACATAGGGGCAGTATTATAGTAGTTATATTCTTGTACATAGGGGCAGTATTATAGTAGTTATATTCTTGTACATAGGGGCAGTATTATAGTAACATAGTAACATAGTTAGTAAGGCCGAAAAAAGACATTTGTCCATCCAGTTCAGCCTATATTCCATCATAATAAATCCCCAGATCTACGTCCTTCTACAGAACCTAATAATTGTATGATACAATATTGTTCTGCTCCAGGAAGACATCCAGGCCTCTCTTGAACCCCTCGACTGAGTTCGCCATCACCACCTCCTCAGGCAAGCAATTCCAGATTCTCACTGCCCTAACAGTAAAGAATCCTCTTCTATGTTGGTGGAAAAACCTTCTCTCCTCCAGACCCAAAGAATGCCCCCTTGTGCCCGTCACCTTCCTTGGTATAAACAGATCCTCAGCGAGATATTTGTATTGTCCCCTTATATACTTATACATGGTTATTACATCGCCCCTCAGTCGTCTTTTTTCTAGACTAAATAATCCCAATTTCGCTAATCTATCTGGGTATTGTAGTTCTCCCATCCCCTTTATTAACTTTGTTGCCCTCCTTTGTACTCTCTCTAGTTCCATTATATCCTTCCTGAGCACCGGTGCCCAAAACTGGACACAGTACTCCATGTGTGGTCTAACTAGGGATTTGTACAGAGGCAGTATAATGCTCTCATCATGTGTATCCAGACCTCTTTTCTTGCACCCCATGATCCTGTTTGCCTTGGCAGCTGCTGCCTGGCACTGGCTGCTCCAGGTAAGTTTATCATTAACTAGGATCCCCAAGTCCTTCTCCCTGTCAGATTTACCCAGTGGTTTCCCGTTCAGTGTGTAATGGTGATATTGATTCCTTCTTCCCATGTGTATAACCTTACATTTATCATTGTTAAACCTCATCTGCCACCTTTCAGCCCAAGTTTCCAACTTATCCAGATCCAGTAGTTATATTCTTGTGCATAGGGGCAGTATTATAGTAGTTATATTCTTGTACATAGGGGCAGTATTATAGTAGTTATATTCTTGTACATAGGAGCAGTATGATAATGTGTGTAAAGCGCTGCGGAATATGTTAGCGCTATATAAAAATAAAGATTATTATTATAGTAGTTAAATTCTTGTACATAGGGGCAGTATTATAGTAGTTATATTCTTGTACATAGGAGCAGTATTATAGTAGTTAAATTCTTGTACATAGGGGCAGTATTATAGTAGTTATATTCTTGTACATAGGGGCAGTATTATAGTAGTTATATTCTCGTACATAGGAGCAGTATTATAGTAGTTATATTCTTGTACATAGGGGGCAGTATTATAGTAGTTATATTCTTGTACATAGGAGCAGTATTATAGTAGTTATATTCTTGTACATAGGAAGCAGTATTATAGTAGTTATATTCTCGTACATAGGAGCAGTATTATAGTAGTTATATTCTTGTACATAGGGGGCAGTATTATAGTAGTTATATTCTTGAACATAGGGGCAGTATTATAGTAGTTATATTCTTGTACATAGGAGCAGTATTATAGTAGTTATATTCTTGTACATAGGAAGCAGTATTATAGTAGTTATATTCTTGCACATAGGGGCAGTATTATAGTAGTTATATTCTCGTACATAGGAGCAGTATTATAGTAGTTATATTCTTGTACATAGGGGGCAGTATTATAGTAGTTATATTCTTGAACATAGGGGCAGTATTATAGTAGTTATATTCTCGTACATAGGAGCAGTATTATAGTAGTTATATTCTTGTACATAGGGGGCAGTATTATAGTAGTTATATTCTGGTACATAGGGGCAGTATTATAGCAGTTCTCCAAAAAAAGAATGTAGTCAGGAAGAAAAATGTCAAATTCGGAGCACATGACAGTATTATAGTAGTTATATCCTTGTACATAGGGGCAGTATTATAGCAGTTCTCCAAAAAAAGAATAAGTCAGGAAGAAAAATGTCAAATTCGGAGCACATGACTGCTATGATATTTATATGATGAATGACTTGCTTCATAAAGGTGATTTCTTTATGTCATGTCAGCATTAACAGATATGAGGAAGAACCATAAGGACCAGTTACCCTGTCAGCAACACACAAGAACTAACCAGTTACAGGGCATTTTTTGCCATATATTTTAGTGCTTTGTTGTATATTATAGTGCATTAAGGAGGTGATCAATTAATATAAATTCGGTCCTTAAAATCCCATAATTACTAATATTACATACTTCTACGGAATCTGATGACAGTACTTGTGGGACGCGGGAAATGGTGTTTTTTCACAACACTTTACTTGTATTTCATTATATGGAATTTGGCAAAGGTGTAATGTATAGGGTCCTGGATGTTACTGCTGACCATGGATATACCACTGTATATAATATGATCATAGTAAAGTGATGGGCACGGCTCAAAAATGGCTATGAAACACTGGTCAGTCCAGCAACGCCAAAAAGGTCCAAAAACGACCCGAAAAGGATTATAGAATGTCTTTGTCTCATGCCTATACTGGAACATTTAGCTATTCCCTTTAAATCAATTATTTAACAGATTTTTCCAAGGACAGGAGATTACACAGAATATCAAAACAGATCCCCGAACACTTCAGCTGCGAGGAACATTCTGAAACAATTAACCAGCGGCCATCAAACTGCAGAATTAAAGCGCTTTATTGTGGTGACTCAGAACGCAGGGTGGTTCCCATACGGGTCCCATGATATGGAGAACAGGCCAGAAGGCTTTGTAATTCCTAAATGTAATCCCCTCCGAGCCCAGTGACTACCCAGAAATCATTTTAGGGGCTTATTTATAAAAAAAAAAATAGAAAAACTAGAATTAACCACCACTGGCTTCTATTTAAAAAATAATAAAACACACACACACATATATATATATATATATATATATATATATATATATATATACACATATATACACATACACACACATATAGATACATACATATAGATACATACATGCATACATACATACGACAAGATCTGCTTCATTTTTGGGGAGGATTTGAGGCCTTTTGCAAACTTTGATTTCAGGAATCAAAATATACACACAAAAAATACAAAATTCCTACAGGAGATATCCAATAATATATGACACATTGATGGCCTATTCTTAAAGTGGATTTATCACCAGGTCAAAAGTGCCCATTTTATCCACTTACCTTTTTCCCGTTACTCCCCTGAGAGTTCCGCTTTTTGTTTTTTCTAAATCCACCATACGGTTCCAGAGATATGGACCTTTTTATGTACTGGTATTTGTTAATGGTCTTTACAAGGGGGGCGTGGCTCACAGGATTCTCTGGGGGTGTGTCTTTAGGCTGCTCTGCATCTTTACCTTTTGAGCCACGCCCACTTAGAAAAGACCACAAAAAGCAGCACAAAATAAAAAGACTCATATCTCTGGAATCGTATGGTGGATTTAGAAAAAACAAAAAGTGGAATGATCAGAGGAGCAGTGGGAATACTATAAGAGCAAATACTGGCCACTTTTGACTTGGATACAGTTCCCCTTTAAGCTCCTTTTCTCTTCCCTTGTGTATTTGACAACTCCTCTTCTTTTTTTTAGGCAACATCACACTCCTCTTTCTGTTCCCAGAATGTGTGATTATTGAATGCAGGGGTTCCATCTGATGACTGAGCATCAAGCATTTGGTGTTGAGCAAAAGAATCCTTTCAACATCTCTATTTTTCTCTGAGATTTCATTGCCAACTCTGCCAAGATGTCTCCCCTTCTTCCGGGAGCCTTCAGGACTTTCCTGAAAAGTTGGCAAGTTTGCTTGATTTTGTGTTGTTTATTTAACTCCATTTTACCCCCAACCCTCCCACGACAAACCCTATAATTCTCACTTTATAATAAATCAATATTTGTCAAGCGTTGTAGTACATGGACCCTTCTTTTGAGATTAGTATCAGGCACATAACCCCTCTTTAAAAGAAGTCCTCTGATGTAAGCGGATCACCGGATGTCATATTACTTGTCCCATAGTAATGATTTGTACTTAGAAGCAAATGTTGAGGTTCCCTGCAGCACCCCCGCAGGCTAAATGAAGTATTTCAATGTCCAAGTATTACACAGATGTGCTGGGTCCTCCAGAGAGTTGCACTTGACCCCAGGCCCTAGAGTATAGGGGTCATGAGTGGCCAAAAGGTCTCTTTAAATCATGAGAATACTATTAAAGACCCACGATTGACTGGATATTTTGCCACTGGGCCCCACGAGATTCTCATTACTCTATTGTCTCTCCCCCACAGAGCTCACAATCTAAGCAACCAAACTTCACTGACACAACAGTATCACATCCTGAAAAAAAAAAATGTCATAAGACACTCGTTATGCAATAAACATAAAAATAGCTGCAAATGTCCTTACACACGTATTATAAAATAGAATTTCGAAAGGACTTTTTCTCCTGTTTTTGTCAAATGACCACCAATAGGCCCTTCCAGCCTCCTCATCGCCCGCTACACAACGCTCTTACAATCCTAACTGCCAAAATAACTTTGGTATGGAGGGATATATTCCCAATTTTCGGGAAAACTTGATTTGCCATTCCAAATTTTTTTGCCAATCTGGGTTCTAGAACTGTTTAAAAGATTATTTTTTGGGCCCAAAAATTATCGTGGTAATTTTTTAGGGTAAATGCTTAGGGCAGATTTGTTATTTTTGGGGTGTCAAATGTTCCTGGAATTGCAGACATGACATTACCCTTTCAATTGCAGTTATCCTACTTTGGAGATAGATGGCCAATTTTGGGAGTAAATGCCACTTGAGCAGCAGGCATGGTCTTTCTTCAGGGGGTAAATGCCCTTTGAACCTGGAGTAGATCCCACCTTGAACAGCAGATATGGTCATTTTGGGGGTAAAGGCACTTTGAATTTCAGACATGGTAATTTTGGGGGAGATGGTTGTGGGGGGGGGGGGGGCAAATACCCTTTGAATGGCTGATATGTCCATTCTGGGGAAAATACCCTTTTAATGTCCTTTTTTTGTTTTTATAAACTGCATATATAGCTTTTTTGGGGATGAAGAATTGCAAATATGGTAATTTTTGTTATTGTGGGGGGGGGGGGGCAAATGCCCTTTTGAACTGCAGACAAGTTAATTTGAGGGGTAAATGCCCATTTAATTGCAGTAAGAAGCCACATTAAGGAAAGGCAGGATACAGAGGCCAAGCCAGGCTCTCACGATCCGTCACGCCCCTTAGACAGTACAGTGGGGGGTATATATATTAGGCATTAACCCATTCAACAAGGGCCCATACATCTCACTCCATTAGAAATCCATAAGGAGGAAACAAGGGACCCAATTGTTGTCCTCGCTGATCCGCAGCCCGGAGAAAATATGCCAAGCATGCGTCCTTTATCCAAAAAGCCAAATCTCTAGTAACCTCCTACTCTACAGAATCAGGGACAAACAAGACCAGGGCCTGAGGAGCAAAGGGGGGTCCGGAGAAGGTCTCGCTTTGTGGGGAGGAAATCCATAGATGCTGCTTTGAAAGTTCTGAATGGGGGGGGGGGGGGCTGCAAAAATGCACCAGATCCCATGATCCTGGATGGAGCGGATTGCTGCAATGGCAACCTCCCCCCCGTGTACCACCCTGTATCCTTCCAGAGCATCCCCGATGGAGGCAGGTAGAGCAAGCGGCAAGTCATAGACAACAAAGGGAGTGGGGATTTTCTGCATTATCTTTCCACTTGGGACCGAGACCCCATCATGGGCAATGGGAAAGGCGGAAATTTTGGGAATGACCAGATCTTTTCTTACCTGATCCAAAAATGACGCGACCATGGAACCCCGTCCGATCAGTCCTAATTCTGGGATTTCCCCCCGCTGCAGGTCTCCGGACCCACACTGTATTGCTTCCCAGCTTTTCTCCAGCAAGCTCCACATTCCAGTGGGGAGGGAACAGATGGCGATATCCGTGGTAACCGACCTCCGCTTATTCCATTGGATGAATGCAGCTCCTGCCTATTGGGCAACTAGTTTTTTTTTTTTTGCTTTTTCATCCATTGTCCCTGGGCTTTGCAAATTTCTTAATGAAGGGACAAGCTGCCCCTGGCAATAGCAAAGCCTGGCTGACAGGTGCGGAATTTATTTTTTTTTCCGCTTTTTTTTTTTTCTTTTATCCCAGTGCTCTAGTTTTCAGCATAAAAGACTGGAAGGCGACCTAGTCTGTGAATAAAGAACCGGGGCCGGGACTTTGTCAGCAAGAGTTTTATTTTTTTTCTCCTTCCTATTTTTTTTTTTCACTGCAAAGGGAGGAACAAGACGTAGCGTGTGCCAAAACGAAAAACTATTGTCTCCCCATTCACAGATTAATCACGAGGACCACACATGGATATCATAGGAGGGCTCTGGATGAGCATTTCATTTCTGGGCTTATTATAGCACAGCCCCGGCAGGAATTACCGAGACTGGATTCAATTACATGTGTGAACAGTCTGTATAAAAAGCTCTGGAAAACTTCCCACTCAGCATGGAGGATAAACTACGGCTGAAAAGTATTTAACCTGGAGAGGTCGAGTCCTTAATTCAGGGTCCTTATCTATTATTGAAAAATATTTTTGTGCATTACATAGACAAAATATTGGTTTTAATAGGTAATATGTAATACCTCTGTTCTCCTGCGGGGGAGCTGCAGGGAAATAGAACACTTGTGGCCAGGTTTTCCCACTGATCACAACTGACCAGCGACTGTCTTATTATTGGGGCACCCTGGGATTTTCGCAAATCGCTAATAGCAGCAAGTGTTTAATTCCCCTACAGCTCCCCCGCAGGAGAATTGAGGCATTACATGGTACCAATTAAAATCCACACAATGTCTGTGCATCATGGCACCCTATGATTATCCCATTCAGTGTGGATGGTTGACTATGGCTGAAAACTACTTAACTTGGGGAGGGGGTATTTAATTCAGAATGCTCACCTTCTATTATAAGTATTGTTGTGCATTACATGGACAGTATATTGATTTTAACCCATACTGTGTAATACCTCAGTTTTCCTGAGATAGAACACTTGTGGCCAGGTCTCCCCATCGATCACAACTGACAGGGCACCCTGTGATTATCCTAATCACTGATCAGCTGTGATCAGTGGAGAAACCTGGCAGCAAGTGTTCAATTCCCCTGCAGCTCCCCCGCAGGATAATTGAGGTATTACGCAGTACCCATTAAAATCAAAATACTGTCCATGTAATTCAAAACAATACTTAGCATAAGAGGTGAACATTCTGAATTAAGGACCCCCTCTCCAATGTAAGTATCTTTCAGCCATAGTCAACAATCCACACTGAATGGGAGAATCAGGGGGTGCGGATTACTATGGCTAAAAACTACATATCCTGGAGAGGGAATCCTTTATTTGGAATACTCCTCTATTAAAAAAAGCATTTTCTTTCATTATGGAGACAAAATATTGATTTTAATGGGAACTGTGTAATACCTTATGTCTCCTGCGGGGGAGCTGCAGGGGAATCTTTCCTGATTTTCCAAGCGATCATTGATTCTCTGCGCATAAGGGCATCCTGCGATTATGTTATCGATGGTGGACCCTTTTTTTTACAAAAATGGATTATCGATATCCCATAAATATCCCAGATGGGAATGCTCAGCTCGCTTCACAGTTCCACAGAAACAACTTCTCACTAAATTACCAATCCGCAAACTGCAAAAGTACAACTCCCAGCATGTACTATAAAAACTTTTATGAACACAGTGCCCATAAATCGCCAAAGGGCAGGCTGCACAGTACCAAACTATGGTACGGCTTTCCAGCAAAAAAACAAAAAACTAAACAGCGCCATTGGTGTCTACAGGTCATTCGTGGTATTGCAACTCGGCTGATTCCCTTCAATAGTGCCAGGCTTCAATACTAAAAATAAACATGGACAGGTGTGCCACTGTTTTTTGCAAGAGGTCAGACATTTTTATTCCAATACTGTGCCATCCCTTCAAAGTTAGGGCTTCTTGGCGACTTTGGACGCAAAAAATAAAATCATGTGGCCAAAATCGCTATGTGCCGCTGGTGAATGTGGTGGCATGGCGGCCCTTAGGGTACTGCAACAGGCAAGTCACAAAAAGTCCAACTAGGTCTGGGTTTTGCAACTTGCACGTTGTGGTCGCAGTTCCCTAGGGGCCGCAATGCGACTCCATTCACCTGTATTGTGTTTCGATGAAGCCGTGGCACGTAGCCATATTTGGCCTGTGTTGCGGCCTAAGTCCATTTTTCAGAGCTGTCCTAGTTACTCATAGCAACCAATCACAGCCCAGCTTTCATATTACCAGAGCAGTTTTGAACATGAAAGCTGTGCTGTGATTGGTTGCTAAAGGCTATAAATGCAGTTTGTTTGCTTTTCTTTCAGCCTCTTAGTTCGTGAAGCATTGTGGTGAAATGGCGCCCATTACTACCTCAGATTTAAGAGGATAAAGTGTAAATAAGGAAAAGGAGACTGAGGTTACCTCTCCTCATGGATGGCGCCCCCTCCTCAGTCATGAATCTCAGGCTCTGATTGGTTATTACGAGCAGAGTTTCATCTCCCTGCCGTAGCGTAATAACATAGCAATATGCCGCGTTATTAACAGCAGTGTAAATCTAATTACAGATGAATTAAGTGGATGGAAATGTGACAGTCTCTCCTGTAATGTGACAGTATGATGGATTTACAGGCCGGGACTATACAATTATCCTACAAACCCCATGACAAAAATCTCCGCACTCAACGAAGGTGTAAAAATATAGCCACATATGGGTCCCGAGCTCAGAATCCCAGCAAGGACAACGTCTGCAAGCAGTGCCAGACTGGCCCAGCGGGACGCCGGTCAATCCACTAGTGGGCCCGCGTGCTGGAACTAGAGGGAGCCTGCCAGTAACCACAGTCTTTAGAATGACCACAGGCCCATCCGGAGCCGCGCGCTTCAGCGCGTTGTGCATAGTAGTAATGATAGAATGGCCGCCGGGCTATCAAAGGCCGCGTGCGTCAGTGTGCAGCCTGTGATAGCAGTGACATTCAATGGCTGCCGGTATATGTGTCGGGTGCTGACATCAGCGCGCAGCGCATAGCAGTGGCGTTAAATCAAAAGTTGATAAGAGAGAGAGATGAAAAGAGTGACAGAGATGGCAGAAAAATGCAAGAGAGATGGCGGAAAAGCACAACAGAGATGCCGGAAAAGCGGCAAAAAAGCGCGACAGATGGCAGAAAAGCGCGACAGAGATGGCGGAAAAGCGCAAGAGATGGCGGAAAAGCGCAAGAGATGGCAGAAAAGCGCAAGAGATGGCGGAAAAGCGCAAGAGATGGCGGAAAAGCGCAAGAGATGGCGGAAAAAGCGCAAGAAATGGCGGAAAAAGCGCAAGAGATGGCGGAAAAGCGCAAGAGATGGCGGAAAAGCGCAAGAGATGGCGGAAAAGCGCAAGAGATGGCAGAAAAGCGCAAGAGATGGCGGAAAAGCGCAAGAGATGGCGGAAAAGCGCAAGAGATGGTGGGAACAGCGTGACAGATGGTGGAAAAATGCAAGAGATGGCGGAAAAGCGCAAGAGATGGCGGAAAAAGCGCAAGAGATGGTGGGGACAGCGTGACAGATGGTGGGAAAAGCGCGACAGATGGCGGAAAAGGGCAAGAGATGGCAGAAAAACGCAAGAGATGGCGGAAAACCGCAAGAGATGGCGGAAAAATGCAAGAGATGGCGGAAAAGCACAAGAGATGGCGGAAAAACGCAAGAGATGGCGGAAAAGCGCAAGAGATGGCGGAAAAAGCGCAAGAGATGGCGGGAACAGCGTGACAGATGGTGGGAACAGCGTGACAGATGGTGGGAACAGCGTGACAGATGGTGGGAACAGCGTGACAGATGGTGGGAAAAGCGCAAGAGATGGCAGAAGAGCGCGACAGTCGCGCCTAATTATTGAAGATCAGGTGACTGTACTCCAGCCAGACGGTTAAGAATGGCGTGCACTATGGCAGTCTTAATGAATCTCCCCCATCTCCTCTGCATATGCAATTAAAAGCTATTATTCCCTGTTATCAGCCATTACAGACTGGGAATAGAGTGACTGATTTTCTTTTTTTAGGGGTACAGCCGATGCTGTGGCTGCAGTAGTCCGGAATCTAAGGCCCCTTAAAACCGTATTTTAAATAGCATGCGGTAGGTGGGGGGACCCCGTTCCAGATTTTATATTGGGACCCAGGAACTTCAAGATACGTGTAGTGAACACATAAGAACGACTCCTCTTACACTCCTTCCCCAAGTTGTGTAATGGCCCCCTTGCCTGAGAGTCTAGCACCAAATATGGCTTTCTGTACCCAGTGATTGTAATCTGGGATCTCGTTCTTATGTTCCAGCTTTTACAATCTCTATAAATCTAAGCCTCTGATGGTTTATACAAGGGAACGTTCCGCAAACGTTGGAGAAACAGCAGAGACCTTTCCAAATTGAGATATGAAGCAGATCTCATGATAAAGCCTCTTACAGGTTCACTGTTACAATGGAGACAAATAATGCATACCGCCACATAGTGACAATAAAATACTGGCGAAAAGGTTTCACCACAGAATCAAAACGAAATCCCCTAAAAAATAATCAGTTCTTACAAACATGACTGTCAGCAATTTTAGGTAGAGGAGGGGGGCTCCATTGAGTAATAATTTGATGTTGCAGGGCCTGAGGAGAACGCGTAGTGTTGTAAGTATTGGACAGGCACCTAACACCCATGGCTGCAAGTATTGGACAGGCACCTAACACCCATGGCTGTAAGTATTGGACAGGCACCTAACACCCATGGCTACTTTTAAGGGTGACAAACTAGGCAATTGCCTAAGGCTCTAGTTCCTCTTTTGAAGGCAGAAACCTGAGAACACTACAGCCACCCACTATATATTATATAAGTATTTATCACAGTATGGCGGTATTATTTAAATATTGAATTGTAATATGTAAGAACTATGTAGCAGTATTTTGTGGACTCCTTAAAGAAATATTATTGAGACTCTTTTATATAGGAAATATATTGTGGTATTATTATGTGGACGGCATAAAGCGATATGACCTTAGCACCATATGGCGGTATGGAAGTAGAAGCATTATGTGGGCTAAAATGATGGGGGAAAAAATAAAAGGGAAATCTTTAAGTAAAGCCTACCTTTGTGGCTGCTCATAGACCACTTTTTCCTATAAAACCATAGGAGTCTGGTGCCAACCTAAGTTATAGGGATATATGCAGCTTGTCTATGGTCGTGCACCTTTAACTATTTAAAGGGGTACTCCATCTATAAAAATATAAGACCTCTCTGTAGGATGTGGAATAATGGATGCCCTGGGACCACCATTTGGCACCAAAGTAGCCGGAGTTGTCTGTTAAAGGGTACAGAAAATATAAGGAAGATGGAATCAACAGGTGCCACCTCTTGTGGACACTATAAAAGGTCTATAATCTGAATATCCTTAAGAATATGGACACAAGTTAATGTACATCCAACAGGCAAAAAAACAACTTTATCCTATGTCTAGATTCTGTTTTTAGAGACCAAAAGCACAAAAAAACATACAAAAACAAACAAACAAAGCCCATGAAAAAACAAAAAACAGTAATACTAATAATAGCCTAAAAAAAAAAGCAAAGGTCACATAATAATAGTACAAGACACAGAGTAGGCTGCAAACCAATTATGGCCAAACCACATAATAGTAAAAAAAGTGAAAAGGAACTGGTGGGTGTGCGTTACCGGCCTAGATACGCCAACATGCCGGAGCAGGGGATACAGGGGCAGTAGTTGCACCTGAGATCCATATATCCCCCTATACTGCATAAGACACCAGTATTATAAAGTGACACCTGGTAGATGTAGGGGTCCAGATTTAGGGCCCAGGAAGTGTGTGTTATTAAAAACAGAGAAAATGGTCCATACTCACACCCCCCCATGAGTGTCTCCTCTCCTCCGGGTGTCTCTACATCTCTGCAGGGAAGACTGCCAAAAATCCTCTCTTAGAACCATACGTCTCGATCGAGCCGTGCCGCTGCCAGCGTTAACATAAAGGCAGCTTTATAGGAAATGCTGTATATTTTGTAAAGCTGTGAACAATTTGCAACCACAGGAAACTTGCGAGAGCATTTCAAAACACGGAGGAAACGGTTCCTCACAATTGTTATTTTGGATTGTTCGAAGCCCCGCCGCTTACCTTCCCGGCTTCCTTGCCATGTACGCACCATGCATTCTACATACAGAAGTAGACAAATATATCTGTACAGAGCTACGTAGAATATGAGTGGGGGTTGTATTCACTCTTTTTGCTTCCTTTTTTTGGTTGAAGACTAAATTAGATCAAGGAAGAAGACTGAAGAACTAAGCTTATCAGAAAGTGGGAGGAAACCCATGTGGACATTGATAGAACCTACAAGTCAATGCAAATGGTTCATTGGAAGGGTTAGAACCCATGGCCCATTGGGACAAATGGGTCAACTAGGTCAAATAGGTGTCAGGACAGTATGGAGTCATGAAGGGGTCCTTGAGGCAAGGATTTTGAGAAATGGTACTGACCGCATGACTCTTGGCTCCAGTACATGGGAGATGGGTAGATAAGGGTGGATTGGTTGGGAAAAAATGGTGGGTTTGAAAAGTACAAGGGTGGCATCTGATAGAAATACAACCATCAACTCCATGATTATGATCATCAATGACTAGAGATGATCAATTTGATTTGCGTTGCCTTGATTTGGCGCCCAAACAGGTCCTCTGTGGCAGCTGATCTTCCATTCTGTGCCTGATATCCTCGACATTTCTAGTGCTACCTTGGCCCCGCGACTGTCAAGACATTTTGTGAGGCATAGTCACTAGGCCCCATGCAACATCATAGTATGCGTTGCACTATGCCGTTGTAGGTCTTGTAAGATGTCTTCCATGCTTTTGTGACTACCCAAGGAAAAAAAAAAATAGATAGGCACTGATGGAACAGAGGCTTAGCGGAGCACAAAAGGGAATAGTGCCATTGGCGATTCCATCCAAAAATTGGACCTTTGGTAGGGCACATTTGGAAAACATTTGTAGCTCCTTCAGGGTTTCAATCTAAAACAATGAAAAATGGGAATTTTTCATGGTTTTAGACAGAAGCCCCGAAGGAGCCACAAACATTTGCCAAATGTGCCCCACTAAAAGGTCCAACCTTAACCTCATATTATCCTCGCCCTCAAAACAAAATGCAAATTCTTGAGTCCCTTGTGGTAAATTTGAACATTTTTTTGATCAATGTGGGATTGATCGTCACCTTGAAATTTTGACTACCCCGACTCTGGTGATCTTGGATGCTCATGCGCCATTACAACCAATCCTAGACCATGTCCATAGTAATGTTTACCAAGATAAAATGTACATTGGCCAAGGTTTTCATCTAAAGAACATCATTTTCCACCTAGGAGGAGCATAGAGGACAGATATCCAGTCTTTGATCTGCCCGATCTGGACCGTAATCAAGAGAGAAGTACGCCCGATCGAGGCTTGTACTATCAAGTTCACCCAAAAAAGCCTGAAAAATTCCTTTTAATTTTTTACATTTTCTCACGTAAAAATTTAGATTTGACATATTCAATTTATATTAGACTCATTAAAAAAAATAGTCTAGTATAAATCTTTGTATTCTCCAGAGGAACAGATCAGATCTGAACTCTGTGTCTTATTCTCCGATTTATCTAAATGACAGGAAATTTCTCAGAGCTGGAAAATGTCAACTTTTATGTCGGAAAGGTTCCTTGGTCTTCACGAAAATAATTTTTGGGATTTTGAGGAAAGACTGGTCTACGGCACATGCCAGTAGTAATGGAGATTAATCGGTAATCCTAATGTATTTAGGTTTAACCCATTAGCCAGTTAATGCACCAACAAGAGCCTTTAATTATGTCAGGGGGGGAGGGAAGCGGTGTAAAGAAAAGAGGGTGAACAATGGTGATAATGGAGTCAATCTTCTTCTGTGTCCCAAGGTAGGAATTTTATCTAGAGATAGGACTATACAATTATTGGGGGATTTGTCCGGGATTAGAAAAAAAAAGAAAGTGTCTTGATTTTTCATGAACAACGTTATTCTCGTCCATTTGCTTTGTGGGGTATTACAACCCTTTTCAATTCAAAATTGCAACATCCAAAACTCACAAGTCAAGAACGATACCATTTCTGTAGACCCTTTCTGGTTAACTTCAAAGACTTTCCACCAGTATTCCATTTCCGTTCAACCTTTTAGTTACGATTGTTGCATCACTTTAAAGCAAATATTGGACTCACCTGCCAATTTATATGGATTGGACGACCATCTAATGTGTATTTTTCTTTGACGACAGATGTTTGTGGTAAAGAAGGATTAGACTGATGGTTTTCAACGTGGTCAATCTTTTGGTTCCCAGGGAAAAAAAAAAATTACTGGCAGCAGATTGTCTTCCCTGGGAACAAAGCGATCAGACATGTTGAAATTCAGCAGCCTCACCTTTCTTACCCTCCTTTTCACATTCTCCTTTATGCTCCCTTGAGGCTTCAGATTGGAGGTGTTGGGAGGAAGAGCTGCCGGCTGAACAAGCACCCTGGACAGCTATTGAAAGTTTTCTAAAAGTGATAACCGGTAGTGACGGCCATTACAGCTCTTACTGACGTTTGGATGTTTCTATTAGGCCGGTTATAAGTTTATACTCTGTTTGCCCCCTGTGGCTAGGTTTTACTTCACCTAGGAAAAAGTTCAATCTACAGCATTCACCCTGTATCTTACTACTCCAGCCTAGGTATAAAAAGATTTGTTGGCAGTCACCCTGTCACCCAGTGGTGTAATTAAAGTCTGTTGGGTCCCAGTGCAAAATTTGGACCTTCTTACCCCCTTAAATGTAATAATGCTCCCCATCTTGTACTAATGTCCTCCACCTTGGGCCCCTTCCTGGTATACTGTCCCCCACCCCGGGCCCCTTCCTGGTATACTGTCCTCGAACCAGGTCCCCATCCTGGTATACTGTCCTCCACCCTGGACCCTTTCCTGGCATAATGTCCTCCACCCTGAGCCTCTTCCTGGCATAATGTCCTCCACCCTGAGCCCCTTTCCTGGCATAATGTCCTCCACCCTGAGCCCCTTCCTGGAATAATGCCCTCCATCCTGGGCCCCTTTTTGGCATAATGTCCTCCATCCTGCGCCCCTTTTTGGTATAATGTTATCCATCTTGGGCGTCATCTTCCTGGAATACTGTCCTCCATCATGGGCCCTTTCCTGGCATAATGTCCTCTACCCTGTGACCCCTTCCTAGTACACGGTCCTCCACGCTCAGGCCCCTTCCTGGTATGCGGTCCTCCATCCTGGGCTCCTTCCTTGTACAATGTCCTCCATCCTGGGCTCCTTCCTTGTACAATGTCCTCCATCCTGGGCTCCTTCCTTGTACAATGTCCACCATCCTGGGACCATTCCTGGGACCCTTCCTGGTACCATCCTGGTACCCTTCCTGGTATAATGTCCTCCATCCTGGGCCCCTTGCAGTAATAATGTCCATCATCCTGTGTGATCGTTACGCATTGGTTTCCCACCTTCCCACCACCTAGCTACACCCTTGTCTGCCCCCATTCAATAAGATTCCTCTCCGCCTTCTATGGTCATCACAATTCAATGACTTTTCTTCCGGCGTAAGGATGTCGTCACTGGAGACTGGTTCCTTCCGGCAATCTAATTGGATTAACGGTAACAGTTTTTACTTATACGTTTCCAGCAGAAATAACAGAGGAATGCCACAATTCAAAATGGGCATGAGAGGAAATCTAAAAAAAAAAAAGAAAAAACCTCTCGAAACCAATCTGGGTCAATACCCAAATGTGTGTGATCTTCTCATGCTCTTCACCATAGACACAAAAGTGACCGGCCTGTAACTTCCTGCAGCGAGCGGAGTACGCCCATGCATGACAATGCCCCACTAGCGAGTTTCGAGCTGCCATCCAGAGCATAACTTATCTCAGCTTCATTGAGGAAAAATGGACTTTCTCACCGGAGTTTCTCGACCCGGAGCGGTTTCCTTTTTTCGTCAAAAACTTCCATCAACAAAAAAGGATCTGAGCAACTCTGAAATGTTCCAGTACCGTATAGTGTACACAGCTCTTAGTGGTAACTGAACTTTGCTTCCCTTTAACCTCTTAGATGCTGCATTACCTTCCTGCTGGTGTCTACAATCACTAATATCAGACACTTTCTGCCTTCAAGAAACAGCGCCACCATTATCCAGAGACTGTGACTGGTATTGCAGCTCAGTCCTAGTCACTTTAATGGGATCGAGCTGCAATACCAGACACTACCAGTTGGTATGCGTGGCACTGTTTCTTCTACTTTTTCCATTTTTTTTTTTCCTCCTTTATTCCAAGAGCCATAACTTTTTTTTACTTTTCCTACGCCATAGCCATACGAGTGCTTTATTTTTGCAGGACAAGTTGTAGCTTGTATCATCAATTCCTGAGACCTGTAACTGTATTGTTTTTACACTGGGAAAAAGGGGAAGTGATTTAAATTTTTAACTTTTTTTAGCCTCACTAAGGGACTTGAACCTGTGATCACAGTTTGATAGATTGTTATAAATTTTGCAATACTGAAGTAATACAGTATTCACTTAAAAAGGCGGTCTCCTCCAAATCTTATGCTCATTTTCTCAGTATGGGTCCATTATGCTGTTTGGATGGCTATGTGGGGCCAATTATACTGTTCGTAGGGCTAGTGGGGGCCATTTTACAGTGTAGAGGGTTATGTTAGGGCCATTGTCCCGTGCAGAGGGTTGTGTTGGGGTCATCATAATGCGTGAATGATTATGTCTGGGGCCATCCATACTTGGTGGGGGATTATGTCAGGGCCATCCATACTTGGTGGAGGATTATGTTGGGGGCCTTCTATACTTGGTGGAGGATTATGTCGGGGCCATCCATACTTGGTGGAGGATTATGTCAGGTCCATCCATACTTGGTGGAGGATTATGTCAGGTCCATCCATACTTGATGGAGGATTATGTCGGGGCCATCCATACTTGGTGGAGGATTATGTCGGGGCCATCCATACTTGGTGGAGGATTATGTCGGGGCCATCCATACTTGGTGGAGGATTATGTCGGGGCCATCCATACTTGGTGGAGGATTATGTCGGGGCCATCCATACTTGGTGGAGGATTATGTCAGGGGCCTTCCATACTTGGTGGAGGATTATGTCGGGGGCCTTCCATACTTGGTGGAGGATTATATTGGGGCCTTTCATACTGCGTGGAGGATCGTGTTGGGGCCATCATACTACGTGGAGGATCGTGTTGGGGCCATCATATGGCGTGGGAGGTTGAGTTGGGGCCATCATACTGCGTGGAGGGTTGTGTTGGGGCCATCATACTGCGTGGAGGGTTGTGTTGGGGCCATCATACTGCGTGGAGGGTTGTGTTGGGGCCATCATACTGCGTGGAGCGTTGTGTTGGGGCCATCATACTGCGTGGAGCGTTGTGTTGGGGCCATCATACTGCGTGGAGCGTTGTGTTGGGGCCACTTTAATGTATGTAGGGCCATTATATTGTATGAAGGGCTGTGTTGGGGGCATCATATTTTGATGGGGGGGGGGCTACAAGATTGTGAGATATACTCTTGTGATCCCGCTGAATTTTTACATTTTTCCCTCTATGGAGCCTCTTGATTTCTATGTACGCCTCTGACAATGATGGCGGCAACTAAGAATTTTAGGAGGCCCATGGCTGCTAAGACTAGGACCGGTCTTTCTATAATGCATTGCTCTACAGTGACCTACATGGCAGTTTTGTGAAAACCCCAACCTGTCCCATCAATCTGTCAAAGGAAATTAGCACAAGGGATAAGTAAGAAGAAGAGACATTCTGTGCTTCAGTAATAGAAGAAAGGCTTCAATTCACGCGTAGGCCCAAGAGAGTCCTCCCTGCACAATGACAAGAGATTTTAGGAGCATTTCTCCGAAGACCCTTAAAATCTCTTTCTGATGGGCCGATATCTGTGGCAGAATGGGCACCGGCTTTATCCAACTCCGGGATGGAAAATCAATAGTTATGAATTAGCATCAAGAGAGATGAGAAAGGCACAATTAAAATTGATTGGTCGGTAAATGAACGGGGGGGGGGGGGGGGGGGGGGAGGGAAAGCTGGGACCCATTCACTTGCTTTAATAGTTTGAATGCCAAATTCAGAACATTTAAAGAAGGCCTGTCACTTGCCAATAGTTTTGTTTTTTTTTGTACCCGGTGTAAAAGCCGCTGTTCTCCTGAATCCGGCGATGTTTTTCCTTTTGTTCCTGTGCCTCTCGGTTCCAGAGATATGGCCCTTTCTTCCCTGAAAATAAATCTAGTCCTTTTATCCAAGTGGGTGTGGTGCTGAACAAGACACTCCCCCAGAGAAGATTTGAAGATCTCACACCCAGTTGGATAAAAAGACTAGATTTGTACACCGGGAAGATGAGACCGTATCTCCGGAATAGAAAAACGCAGAAACAAAAGAAAAACATCGCCGGATTCAGAAGAACAGCGGCATCTATGACAAAATGTCATATTTAAGGCAGGTGACAGGTCCTCCTTAAAGGGGTTGTCTATTGAAAACATATGATCAGTGAGAATTTGATAATCGAGTGAGGGTCTGACCAGCGGGCCCCACATCAATCGGCAGAAATCGGGCACTTATTTTCCCAATGCACATGCTTAGCCGCCACTCCAATAATTTTCCATGGAGGACCTAAACCAAAAACAATACCTAGTACAACTGGCCAAGAGGTTGACACTTAAAGGCGGCTGTACACATGAGATTAACGTAATCTGTAGCAACCGATTTTGAAGGGACCAACTTAAGTGTACGGAAGAGTCTCAACTCTCCCTTGATGTCATAGAGAAGAATGATTGAGCATGACGGATTTCAATATGCCCTATCCTTTGTTCTCATGGGAGATTAACCACTCGTGAGCTACTTATTCCACTCTCTCCTTAGAGAACATGCGCACTCTCATCCAAGTTCTAGCCAACAATTATCCAACGTGGCCTTTAGCCAAAAAGTTCAGATCAATGCTAGGAAGTCGTAGGGAGAATAAGCAATCACTGCCCCCAGTGGCTGGGGGTGGTATTGCTAGTCCAATTACACTTCCTCCTCTCAGATATGATGGCAACTCATTGTCTCCCCCAGTGGCTGGGTATGGTATTACAAAACAAGTCGTCCTACTCTTAGTTGATGAATGGTATTTTGGTCTCGACAGGGAGCATAGCACTCACTCGGCAAAACCTGAATTTTGGGCAATCATTGCCTAGGGAGGCGAGTGTCAGGTATTTCCTGATTCCAGGCCAAGCACTGGGATAACAACAATGTCGCAATTGTCTAATCACAGGGCAATTTCTATAAAATACTGCTTCAAAAGAAATATTCACAGCCCTACAGTAATAAAAAATAAAGATTAGTCCAAGGTCACCTATCACGCTTTCCACAGAGGTACTTTAGGACCTCTCCTCCCTCCCATTCTGATGTTTAAGGGGCAGTAACCTTATGATCCATTTTCCGGTAGATCGGTCACTTGTGGTTCATGCCTTTTGCTCACCGTGCACCGAAATTCTGCCGAGCTTGAGCTTTTTTTACACAGAAGCCAATTTGAAACAAACAAAAAAAGAAGCAGAGCTTCAGTATAAAGCATGGGGGAGGAACAGGCCATGATGAGATTGGGGTGGAACGAGTGCAGAATTCCATTTTCGGAATCCCACCATGATAAACTTAAGACAGTAAACAGTAGATAAGGTTCATATGAGCGGAATACGGGTGCGGACTAAAGGCAGGATTTGACGAGAAGGTATAATTTTAATCAGGATGTCACGATTTAATCCAGGATATAATGTTAATATAAAACATTCAATATGATGCATTTCCGTATATTCATTTATTAGGCATTTAATTTGCAGGAGATTATTAAATTGGCCAAGAATTAATGTCTTTTTGATGAACTGCAGAGAGTAAACTAATAAATGTGCAACTTATTAAAAACTCCAAAATGCCGCCCGTCAGCGCCGCGCTTCAATATCGCCACTGTTACGGCGCCATCTGCTGGGGAAATTCTAATTAACATCCTATTTGTATCTAATATCTACATAGGATAGCTGAAATACCCATCATAGAGCGGCGCTCTTACTAATCAGACCCCTCTGGACCCACCCAGTGCCCGACCGCCCATGTTCCTTCCCACACATAGTTCAGTTTTTATTACCTGCTAAACAGTGAATGTGTGAATTTTTAACAGCATTACTGCAATATAGACTATACTTATAGAGTAAAGAGCAAGTTGGATACCTATGTGGGGGCTTCATACTGTGTGTATGAGTGTGGGGGCTTTATATTGTGCGTGGAGAACATCATAATGTGTGTGGGTAGCATGCACTGTGGGAGCCTCATCATACCGTTATGATGTGGGAAGGATTTTCTATGGGGGCATCATACTGTGTGGGTACGTGTACTGTGGGGGCTTCATACTTGGTGTGGAGAGAATATGCTGTGAGTCTTTATAGTGTGTGGAAAAATATACTGTTGGGCATCGTACTGTGTGAAGAAACTTAATGTGGTGGCATCATACTAGTTTGTATGTTCTCTCCGTGTTTGCGTGGGTTTCCTCCGGGTTCTCCGGTTTCCTCCCACATTACAAAGACATACTGATAGGGAATTTAGATTGTGAGCCCCAACGGGGACAGCGATGATAATGTGTGCAAAACTGTAAAGCGCTGCGGAATATGTTAGCGCTATATAAAAATAAAGATTATTATTATTATATTGTGGGGGCATCATACTATGTGGTGGGACTGTACTGTGGGGTCATCATACTGTGTGGTGGGACTGTACTGTGGGGCCATCATACTGTGTGGTGGGACTGTGCTGTGGGGCCATCAGACTGTGTGGTGGGACTGTCCTGTGGGGCCATCATACTGTGTGGTGGGACTGTACTGTGGGGCCATCATACTGTGTGGTGGGACTGTCCTGTGGGGCCAATCATACTGTGTGGTGGGACTGTCCTGTGGGGCCATCATACTGTGTGGTCGGACTGTACAGTGGGGCCATCATACTGTGTGGTGGGACTGTCCTGTGGGGCCAATCATACTGTGTGGTGGGACTGTCCTGTGGGGCCATCATACTGTGTGGTCGGACTGTACAGTGGGGCCATCATACTGTGTGGTGGGACTGTCCTGTGGGGCCATCATACTGTGTGGAGGAATGTACTGTGGGGCCATCATACTGTGTGGTGGGACTGTACTGCGGGGTCATCATACTGTGTGGTGGGACTGTCCTGTGGGGTCATCATACTGTGTGGTGGGACTGTACTGTGGGGCCATCATACTGTGTGGTGGGACTGTACTGTGGGGCCATCATACTGTGTGGTGGGACTGTACTGTGGGGTCATCATACTGTGGGGTGGGACTGTCCTGTGGGGCCATCATACTGTGTGGTGGGACTGTCCTGTGGGGTCATCATACTGTGTGGTGGGACTGTCCTGTGGGGCCATCATACTGTGTGGTGGGACTGTCCTGTGGGGTCATCATACTGTGTGGTGGGACTGTCCTGTGGGGCCATCATACTGTGTGGTGGGACTGTCCTGTGGGGTCATCATACTGTGTGGTGGGACTGTCCTATGGGGCCATCATACTGTGTGGTGGTACTGTCCTGTGGGGTCATCATACTGTGTGGTGGGACTGTCCTGTGGGGTCATCATACTGTGTGGTGGGACTGTACTGTGGGGCCATCATACTGTGTGGTGGGACTGTCCTGCGAGGGCATCATGCTGTGTGGTGGGACTGTCCTGTGGGGTCATCATACTGTGTGGTGGGACTGTCCTGTGGGGCCATCATACTGTGTGGTGGGACTGTCCTGTGGGGTCATCATACTGTGTGGTGGGACTGTCCTGTGGGGTCATCATACTGTGTGGTGGGACTGTACTGTGGGGCCATCATACTGTGTGGTGGGACTGTCCTGCGAGGGCATCATGCTGTGTGGTGGGACTGTCCTGTGGGGTCATCATACTGTGTGGTGGGACTGTCCTGTGGGGCCATCATACTGTGTGGTGGGACTGTCCTGTGGGGTCATCATACTGTGTGGTGGGACTGTACTGTGGGGTCATCATACTGTGTGGTGGGACTGTACTGTGGGGCCATCATACTGTGTGGTGGGACTGTCCTGTGGGGCCAATCATACTGTGTGGTGGGAATGTCCTGTGGGGCCATCATACTGTGTGGTCGGACTGTACAGTGGGGCCATCATACTGTGTGGTGGGACTGTCCTGTGGGGTCATCATACTGTGTGGTGGGACTGTCCTGTGGGGTCATCTTACTGTGTGGTGGGACTGTACTGTGGGGCCATCATACTGTGTGGTGGGACTGTCCTGTGGGGCCATCATACTGTGTGGTGGGACTGTCCTGTGGGGTCATCATACTGTGTGGTGGGACTGTCCTGTGGGGCCATCATACTGTGTGGTGGGACTGTCCTGTGGGGTCATCATACTGTGTGGTGGGACTGTCCTGTGGGGCCATCATACTGTGTGGTGGGACTGTCCTGTGGGGTCATCATACTGTGTGGTGGGACTGTCCTGTGGGGTCATCATACTGTGTGGTGGTAATGTACAGTGGGGCCATCGTACTGTGTGGTGGGACTGTCCTGTGGGGTCATCATACTGTGTGGTGGGACTGTCCTGTGGGGTCATCATACTGTGTGGTGGGACTGTCCTGTGGGGTCATCATACTGTGTGGTGGGACTGTACTGTGGGGCCATCATACTGTGTGGTGGGACTGTCCTGCGAGGGCATCATGCTGTGTGGTGGGACTGTCCTGTGGGGTCATCATACTGTGTGGAGGGACTGTACTGTGGGGCCATCATACTGTGTGGTGGGACTGTGCTGTGGGGCCATCATACTGTGTGGTGGGACTGTACTGTGGGGCCATCATACTGTGTGGTGGGACTGTACTGTGGGGCCATCATACTGTGTGGTGGGACTGTCCTGCGAGGGCATCATGCTGTGTGGTGGGACTGTCCTGTGGGGTCATCATACTGTGTGGAGGGACTGTCCTGTGGGGTCATCATACTGTGTGGTGGGACTGTCCTGCGAGGGCATCATGCTGTGTGGTGGGACTGTACTGTGGGGCCATCGTACTGTGTGGTGGGACTGTCCTGTGGGGCCATCATACTGTGTGGTGGGACTGTCCTGCGAGGGCATCATACTGTGTGGTGGGACTGTCCTGTGGGGTCATCATACTGTGTGGTGGGACTGTACTGTGGGGCCATCATACTGTGTGGTGGGACTGTCCTGCGAGGGCATCATGCTGTGTGGTGGGACTGTCCTGTGGGGTCATCATACTGTGTGGTGGGACTGTCCTGTGGGGCCATCATACTGTGTGGTGGGACTGTCCTGTGGGGTCATCATACTGTGTGGTGGGACTGTCCTGTGGGGTCATCATACTGTGTGGTGGGACTGTACTGTGGGGCCATCATACTGTGTGGTGGGACTGTCCTGCGAGGGCATCATGCTGTGTGGTGGGACTGTCCTGTGGGGTCATCATACTGTGTGGTGGGACTGTCCTGTGGGGCCATCATACTGTGTGGTGGGACTGTCCTGTGGGGTCATCATACTGTGTGGTGGGACTGTACTGTGGGGTCATCATACTGTGTGGTGGGACTGTCCTGTGGGGTCATCATACTGTGTGGTGGGACTGTGCTGTGGGGTCATCATACTGTGTGGTGGGACTGTACTGTGGGGCCATCATACTGTGTGGTGGGACTGTACTGTGGGGCCATCATACTGTGTGGTGGGACTGTCCTGCGAGGGCATCATGCTGTGTGGTGAGCTCCTTTTTACCCTTCCAATCCATTTCTATTAAAAACAGTCTAATTCTTGGAAAAGGACATTTTGGAGGGCAAATTACAAATTCAGCATGAGTTTTTCTTTTTGTTGCAATTCGTCTTTGGAAGAATTCCTTTGAGAGCGAACTTTGAGACCAGATTAATAAATGACTCTCTTATCTAATGTTCAAGTGCTCTCCCAGGTGAGGAAATCTTGAACAAAAGGCAGCAAGTACACAGCAGCAGCAAAGCGCAGGGAACGAACCAGGAGCTTGGAGATAAGCCTTCATATAAAGAGATATACTAAGAAATGTAAAGCAAATCTTCACCTCTTATTTCTTTAAGTCCTAAATTCTGTGAGGATTCATTTCTTTATATTTTTTTACAAGGTTCACAGCTCTATTTTGGGTTGCAAAGCTTCAAAATCAAAAAAGTAAAAATGTGAAAATTCTGATTGCCTGAAGCCACCACTAGAGGGAGCTAACTGCACATGGATTATACACTGGCTCCCTCTAGTGGTGGCTGGATAATATTGTCACCGGAAAACAAAAAAATACTAGATCTGGATATCCTGAGCTCTGCAAACCTTCCAATGCAACGTGGCTTGAGATAGACAGGTTAATACCTGCAGATCCTGGGAAACACCCAAGGTGGATCAGGGAACAAAGATAGTAATCTTCCAAGAAATACCAAGAGAACGGGAGGAGATTTAGAAATCATTACCTTCCATGAAGCGAGGATGCAAATAGTTAATGACGTGTTACCAAGATAATCCTATATAGAAAATTATAACTTGCACCCACTAGAAACTAGTATTTAGAGACGTTTCTATTAGTTTGTTGGTATATGGTCATCAGCTCAACTTTTTGTCTACTTAAAGTGTTTTTTTCCCCATCTTCATGGATGGGTATTGTAGGATAGAGCTTGTAAAAACAATCACTTTTGCAATTTATTGCATTTTAAAACTTGCAACCGTTCTTAAGATATTAACACTTTTCTTTTGCTTACGGTTCATTACCTAGGAGACCGACCACTGCTGCCGTTCAGCTTGTGGTAGGTCTCCAAGGCAACGAGCAGCAAAAGCGTTAATATCTCAAGAACGGCTGAAAATTTTAATAAGCAGTAAATTGCTAAATTGTTTGTTTTTATAAGCTCTATCCGAAAATACCCATATATGAAGATGGGGAAAACACTCTTTAAGGGGTATTACTCTATTCAGAGTCTATGGCAAGGCCATAGATAACAGTAATGTGAGGCATGTGTTACATATCGTAATGCTCCATTCAACGTCTTCTGGTCACAGTCTTGGAGCCAACGGAGTATTAGCGGAGGAAAGGGGACCTAGTCCCTTAATTCTGGTGATCAGCGGGGGTCCACATCAATCTAACTTTTCTCAAGAATAGGTGATAAAAAGGGTATTCCAGTCTACAAAAAAACTTTTTTTTTTATATTCTTCTCTTGAATACTGAGACAAACTAATGTCCCTCAAATTTTCTAATTTTTCTGCCAATCTTTTAAGGGCAGACTATAAAGTTATGTTCACGTATGGCAGAATTGATGAAGGTTTGCAGTGTGAAATCCACAGAAAATTCCACTAACATTTTTTTTTTTTAAGTTAATTATCCAAAAAAAATTATAAAAAAAATTTGCGTATAAAAAACAACCCTCAACCTGACCAAATTACCCCAAAATGTTAAGTAGAAGATGAACACAAATTTTCAGATTACAAAATTTTATATATATTTTTTTTTACAATACTAGATTTTTTAAACTATTTTTCAAATATAAAAATATATAATAATTATTATTATTAATAATTATAAAAAAAACCTGTATTAGTTTTTAAAAATAGAATAAAAAAATTAACATCTAACAAATAAAAAGAAAAAAAAAAAAAACTAAAAATACCCCCCAGCTAAATGTGGCTTTGGGACCTGAAAGCTCAGAATGCCCTGGACTTGAAGTGGTTAATTCGGTGTTAAAATGTTTCGGCTTATTTTTTTTATTTTTTTTTTTAAACCCTCTGAAGGCCAGATATAAATGTTTATGCTATTATATTAAAATTACTTCACAAATTAGAATTCATACACAAACCGACTCAACAAAATTTCCCGGATGGTTTATTATTCCTGATAGACCGGTTGGGACAAAAGCTTTTATTATTAAGTATCTGGGCACATGACCAACCTAATGACAAGCGACAGGCAGGCTTATACGCTAGATTTCATATTCAATTCCTTGAAAAAGCGTTCTGGTTGGGAAGAGCTGAGCACTTGTAAGAAATCAGAAAAAAAAAAAAAAACTTTCTTACAAGTCACCTGCAGTTCCAATAATTTAATTATCCTCCAGACATTGCAAAGTTATGAAATTATGTAATATACTTCATCAGTTTATTTTCCTTCCTTCTCTCCCAAAGTGTTACAGTTTATGCTCCTTTAGAAGGTGATTTTAACTGCTGCTCAGCAAAGATCTGTCCACTGTGTTCAAGACGGTCGGTGAACAGGACTTTCCCTGTCTGACCCTCTCTGCTCCTCACCCCTTACTCTAACAGTGAAAGCCCCCATCACAGTGGTAACTCACACACCTCCTCAGCGCCATCCTACTCGCCATGGTCACCGCAGGGCGTCTCCTCGTGTCAGGACGTCTCGTTGAGTTGCCTTTTACAGCACTCCTCTGCACTGCTGCATCAGCATGCATCTTCCGTTTGGCCTTAGGGGACCATGGCCGGTCTCTGCAGGAATCTAACCCTGCTGTGTCCTACATAGATCAGGTTCCCAGGAAGATCCCGTGCCAGCCTGCCTCCCACCACTCTTTGCTCGAAAGTAGGACCCTAGTTAGTTTGTCGGCTAGTGTCCTGTTTATGCGTTTGCTTGTATTGATTCTCAAATTATCGACCCGGCTTGTGTAACCGTCCTGTCTGACCTCTGCGCTCCCAACCTCGGCTTTAAACTTTGATCCTGTGCTGCCTGCCCCAACTTCGGCTCGTGTGCTTTAAACAGCTGTCTCACCCTCCTGTACCCCGTTCCCACGACTCTGACCCTCTAGTCAGCGGCTGCAGTCCCGTGGACTTCCCTGGCTGTCTACCGGCTGCCCAGCTTATCCTCACCATCAGAGGCCCTAGTGAAGACCCGTTAGACACTTAGTCATGCCCCCCCTATGGTAAACCCAGCCCGTGGCGCAGTGAGTGTCCACACCCACCAGCGTTACAGTCCCGTTCACTGACCGTTTGACTATAGTGGGCAGATCTTTGCTGAGCTGCAGTTAAAAGCAGCTTCTAAAAGGAGCATGAATTGGACATTGAAACAGCAGTTTCGATGAAATATATTGCAAAAAAAAACACAAATAAAAAAAAGTTAAATTACGCTTTCATACAAAAAAAGTTTCTGGAGGTTATAATTTTGTATATATATCTCCTATGCACATTTGTTTGCAGGACCTTCATCCAGGGGCCATGTTGATAGACCTCTGGACCAAAAGCCACAGACTTAGAACCCGTTTCTACTTGCTGGCATCTTCGCCACCTCTTCTGACTTGCATGACACAGACAACCCATTCATTTAAATGGTCAATGTGTAATACTTCATATCCCCTGTGGAGGCGCTGTAGGAAAAGGAACACTGAACTGATCACTGGACCTCCCAGCAGGGGGACACTTCGTGATTACATGTTCTCTAGGGACCCTTCTAAAAGGTAGAAATTGGCCAAATTGGACATGTCCCATCCTGAATGGAGCAGACCAGAGGGGAGAATGCTCGGGCTCTGCTCAATTCAGTGTCAATGGGACTGCCGGAAATAGTTAAGTCCTGTACTTGGCAGTCCCATGAAAAAAATGAATGGAGCGGAGGCTGAGCATGAGCAGGATGGGACTGCAGAGCGCCTTGATCATGAGATCCCAGCAGCTGGATAACAAAATTAACCGTCCTCCTTTGGATAAAGAGATTACTTATTTCATCAGGAATAACATTTTACATGAACATGGTGTAATACCCAATATGGCCTGCGGGGGCACTGCAGGAAAACTGAACACTTGATGCCAGGTTACCCACAAATTGATCGCTAGGGATTGCAGTTAGAGGACAGATTGTGATCAGATTATTTTAAATGAATCCTTCCAATAAGTAGACGGTCCAAAGGGGAGTACCCCTTTAAATTTAGGGGTTGATTACTTTCCCACCTGTAAGTCTATGCACGTCGGCTGAATACAGTAATCGTCCGCCCAGTCCAGTTCTGGAAGAAGTGATCGAGTGTGATAAGTGTGAAATGATAGGAGACATCTGCTGGGAAGGGGCGTGTAGAGTTTTTCAAATCAGGTCAATACATTGCGTAACTTTTAGGTTCCAGAAAAAAAACAAAAACAACCTGTGAATGTACCCGAGCCGACGTGTCCTGGGGCCATGGATTTAGAAAACAAGAGGCGGCAGCATTGATCGGAGCCCTCTCATCCTGTCATTATTAATGGCGTCCTTTTTCCAAACAAAGGAAATTAAGGGACTACAATGCCCAGCAAGGCTGCCTACAAAAAAAAGAGGTCAAAATACTACCGTAAAAACATGGCGATGACACGTGCGAGACAAGACAGAACAGAGAACATTCCTAAGACAAGCCCGAATGTCTTACACGTGCAGCCGCCTCCCTGTTTTTGTCTATCTGGGTCTTCCTAAGATTGGGGTGCCAATATTTTTGCAAATAAATCCATTTAATAGTAGGATGGTAACACCCTGTCTGCTCTTCAAACACCTCTGTTGTCATTTCGAGGAAATGGTTTCAATTCCAATGAAAGAACCGCGGAACCTCTTGTCATTCCTCCATTATTCCTCCTGAAAATTGACAAATTGACAACAGGGCGTTACCATTTCCCTTTCCTATACATATACAGTCACAGATACAGTAAAAAACGCCAACTAGGAGCATGTCCCACCGATACGAGGAATGGTAACACCCAGTTGTCAATTTATTGATATATTGCCAGGCGGAATAACTGAGGAATGGAACAATATGGAAAGAGGTTTCATGAGGAAAGTAAGTACATACTAAAACAGACATGTCAGGGGTGGATTTAGGCTTTCTATAGCGGTAGGGGGTAAAATCAGGGAAGATTCAAAGCTAAAACAGAAGAAGGTGTAATGGTGGTCTGCCAAGAGGATACGACAAGATGGAAGCTCAAAGGAGAAGTCTGCAGTGGCGGTCAGGACGAGGAGGAGGATAAAAAACAAAAACACAGAATGGCCCGCAGAATCATCTAAAGGTCAGAAGAGTCCGTGCAGAGAGGTTATAAGGGGATAGATGCCATTTTGGGAAAGGGGCCCATAAATTTACTTCCTTGCATACCCGGCCTCATGACCGCAGCGTGACCCACAGCCATCGAATGTGTAGGCAATGCCCGTGTTTATGTAACCAGACGAACCCGAGAGGCTAAGTAGGTCACAGAGGGAAAAGACGTAATCCGCAGTGACAGTCACGACAGGAAGCGAGGAGCAGCCGCAGGTGAGGACACAAAAGTACAAAAGGGGCTGTACAGCGCCACCCTTGAGTACAGGTTGTGTGTGGTATTACAGCTCAGCTCCTTTACTAGCACCCCAACAAGAGCCACGAGGAGTGGGGACTCGGACATGTTATTCGAGCACGCCGAAGACACCCGGTTAGCACCCGAGCATGCTCAGATAACACCTGAGGGCTCTAAAAAGGGCTCTAAAAGTGAACCTGGAAATTATAGGCCAGTAAGTCTAACCTCTATTGTTGGTAAAATATTTGAAGGGTTTCTGAGGGATGTTATTCTGGATTATCTCAATGAGAATAACTGTTTAACTCCATATCAGCATGGGTTTATGAGAAATCGCTCCTGTCAAACCAATCTAATCAGTTTTTATGAAGAGGTAAGCTATAGACTGGACCACGGTGAGTCATTGGACGTGGTATATCTCGATTTTTCCAAAGCGTTTGATACCGTGCCGCACAAGAGGTTGGTACACAAAATGAGAATGCTTGGTCTGGGGGAAAATGTGTGTAAATGGGTTAGTAACTGGCTTAGTGATAGAAAGCAGAGGGTGGTTATAAATGGTATAGTCTCTAACTGGGTCGCTGTGACCAGTGGGGTACCGCAGGGGTCAGTATTGGGACCTGTTCTCTTCAACATATTCATTAATGATCTGGTAGAAGGTTTACACAGTAAAATATCGATATTTGCAGATGATACAAAACTATGTAAAGCAGTTAATACAAGAGAAGATAGTATTCTGCTACAGATGGATCTGGATAAGTTGGAAACTTGGGCTGAAAGGTGGCAGATGAGGTTTAACAATGATAAATGTAAGGTTATACACATGGGAAGAGGGAATCAATATCACCATTACACACTGAACGGGAAACCACTGGGTAAATCTGACAGGGAGAAGGACTTGGGGATCCTAGTTAATGATAAACTTACCTGGAGCAGCCAGTGCCAGGCAGCAGCTGCCAAGGCAAACAGGATCATGGGGTGCATTAAAAGAGGTCTGGATACACATGATGAGAGCATTATACTGCCTCTGTACAAATCCCTAGTTAGACCGCACATGGAGTACTGTGTCCAGTTTTGGGCACCGGTGCTCAGGAAGGATATAATGGAACTAGAGAGAGTACAAAGGAGGGCAACAAAATTAATAAAGGGGATGGGAGAACTACAATACCCAGATAGATTAGCGAAATTAGGATTATTTAGTCTAGAAAAAAGACGACTGAGGGGCGATCTAATAACCATGTATAAGTATATAAGGGGACAATACAAATATCTCGCTGAGGATCTGTTTATACCAAGGAAGGTGACGGGCACAAGGGGGCATTCTTTGCGTCTGGAGGAGAGAAGGTTTTTCCACCAACATAGAAGAGGATTCTTTACTGTTAGGGCAGTGAGAATCTGGAATTGCTTGCCTGAGGAGGTGGTGATGGCGAACTCAGTCGAGGGGTTCAAGAGAGGCCTGGATGTCTTCCTGGAGCAGAACAATATTGTATCATACAATTATTAGGTTCTGTAGAAGGACGTAGATCTGGGGATTTATTATGATGGAATATAGGCTGAACTGGATGGACAAATGTCTTTTTTCGGCCTTACTAACTATGTTACTATGTTACTATGTTACCTTATCCCAGCACGCTCGTCCGTCACTAATAAACACAGTATATGGCGGTAGACACCATTATGTACCAGGCCCGGATCGGTGCGGCTATAATGACAAGTGTTGACTCAGTGACTCAGGCGCTGGTGTGTGATCACAGGGCACAGCCACACACGGGGTCGGCCTCTCAGAAAACATGGCTGACAGGTTGGTTACCCTTAAAGATTGCACCCTGGGCTTCACCCAACTTTCCTAGAATCCTGAATGAACGGTC
The DNA here is from genome assembly GCF_032444005.1 of Ranitomeya imitator. NCBI lineage: Eukaryota > Metazoa > Chordata > Amphibia > Anura > Dendrobatidae > Ranitomeya > Ranitomeya imitator. Next base: position 20,928,548 of record NC_091285.1, on the reverse strand, counting down.
GGCACACACACAGGGGCCTTGTTCTGCCCAGATATTCTCTTCATATAGCATCAGTGCCGGCTGTATTATGCAGCTGGCGCCCAGGTGTAACAGCTGTGAATGGAGAAACTTAACCCCTTGAATGCCAAAGTCAATAGTGTCAGCTGCATTTAAGAAGGTTGGAAATGAGTGACCCCCTTCCACAACATGATCGTCGTGGCAGTGAGGGGGGCTTACAGAAGGACCCCCAAGTTTCTACATACAGGAGAAAGGTACTTGGACAGTAAATTGCAATTATCCAGTTGTACAAGTGATGGTTCAAGTCGTCTTGGGAAAAAAAAATCAATAATAATAATAATAAAAAATATTTATATTAGTTGATATAAAAATGTAATAAATGTAAAAAAAAATCATTTCTGCATGCTTACTTATGCAAACAAATAAATGATCAGAATTTTTATGCGAGACAGAAAAAAAAAATATATTCTAATAAAAAAAGAAAAAAAAATTCATATTGTTGTATATAAAATTAGGCAAACAAATAAAATATCAGAATTTTTATGCCAAATAGTGAATGCAAAGATAGGAGGGAAAAAAAAAAATGATAGAATTGCTGTTTACTGGTTATTTCGCCTCTTCCACCCCCAAATAACAAATGTAATAAAAAGAGATAAAAATGGCAGATAAAAAGTACAGCTTGTATCGCAAAAAAACAAAAAACAACCGCCAAAGTTTTATCTCTTCAAGGTCAAAAGGACTTTGTTACCCACAGGCCAGTAAACGCTCGGAGCCGGCGCTGCCCGAATGGCCGGTCTGACTAGAAAGACGACAACACAGGAGAAAAGTGTCCATCACTATATAATTAGAAACATTTTTCATTCAGGGCTCTGGGAAAGTTGAGTAGTGCGGAATAAGAGCCGCCGTAGTGGATGTCACCCAACTTTTCCAGAAACAGATAAGTGATTTTTTTT